>NW_004955413.1:31153388-31153795 GCF_000276665.1 Chinchilla lanigera
GTTTCCCATTTGGAGATGGAGATCTTCACAAATGAGTGCTCTGGGCCTCGTCTGGCTGCCTGATACCGCAGGGTGCTGCCTACCACCGAGGGGGCTTCTTCTAGCATGAGGTCTGACCCAGCTGTCTGTGGCCCCCGCCCCCCCCGGACACGCGAGAGCCTCTGTGTCAGGTCCTCTGCCACACCTGCAGCCTGGGTCCTGCACCCTCTCCCTGCCGAGGCTGCCTGACTCGGCCTTCCATGGAGCTCCCGGGCTAACAGGATACCGCCAGCCCCTCATGGCTTCCCCTCCAGCCACTGTGGCCTCATTGCTATTTTTTTATTTTTATTTTTTTTATTTTAAGGATAAAAGGAGGGAAACATTAACAGACATACAACATTTTACAACATATCACAAGCACAATACAG
>NW_004955413.1:31159966-31186394 GCF_000276665.1 Chinchilla lanigera
TTTTTTTGGTTTTTCTCCGGTACTGGGAACCGAACTCACGACCTTGCGCTTGCCAGGCAGGCGCTTTTGCCGCTGAGCTGAATCCCCAGCCCCCATCTTGGCCTCACTTTGACTGGTGGGGGCCTTGGGCCCAGGGACCTCCCTGCCCCTTCCCCAGTGTAGTAGATGTTTTTGGCTTCTCTTCCTCCAGAAGCACTGGAAATTTTCCTGGATCCCTGCAGTTGGCGCTTGTGCTGGTGGCCAGGCCTTACCTTCTGCACTCCTGCACCACTGGAGTGACGTCCTTCCCAGTCCCCCTTTCACACACAGTGGTGACACGCTCCAGCGGAAGCCAGTGCCTCGAGTCGGGAGAGCCCAGGGTTCTCCTGGGACACCTGGACAGTGAGTGTGGCTGGCCGTCTCTTCCTCCACGCTCTCTGAAGGGAAGCTTGCCGCTGTGTCATTAAGGGACAGATGCTCTGTGTTTTCACCCCCCAGATGGATGAGTCTCAGTTAGTGCCTGACATCTCAGCAGGTGTGTGTGCAGGGCACGGCTCCTTGGCCGCTGGGGGGGATGGGATTCTGCGTGCGCCACTTGGCTCAGTTTGTTATTCCTCCTCCTCAACTTTCCTTCTTTACTGACCTTTTTCCCCTGCTTGTTCACTCAGCACCCAACACCCGTGTTGACACATTCCATTTGCTTGTGGGTGTTCTACGTCTCCTTGCAGTTCTACCAATTTCGTTTGATACGCTTTGAGTTTATGTTATTAGGTACACAAACATTGAGACTATTTTTAACCTTCCCGGTGCTTGGAAAATTTTATAATGAAGTGTTCCTCTGTATCTCCCAAAAGTCTACTTTATCTAACAGCAACATAGCTCCATGGCTTAAAAACAAATGGACCAACCAACAAACTTGGATAGGTATTCTCAGCATGTACTGTATGTGTGTGTGTATAGGTAGACATGTAGGTAGATAGATAGACAGATAGTGCTTTTCTCTCAGCTTTACCCTTGTTCTCTATGTGTCCAGTAGATGTCGCTTGTCAGCACAGCAGTGCTGCCTCTAGTTTTTAGCGCAGCATCTCAACCTCCACCATAACAGGGAGCCTATTGCACCTGCGCTTGAGGTGGCACCTGGTCACGTGAGCTTAAATTCATCAAGTGCTCCCTGCTTGCCCTGGTGGCTCCACTGTTCGCTCTCCTTTATTGCCATTTATGGATTATATCTTTTATTATTTCTCTTCCTTCATGCACCTGAGACTATTTTAGACTATTTTAATATTCTTTTAGTGGTTCCCCTGAATATTGTAATGTGCATTCTTTATTTACTGAAATCAAATAGTAATTGCTTCTGGACCATTAAGGACCTTAAAACACCCAAGGTCCATTTACTTGTAGGGCATTGTCATTGTATTTTAATTCTCTTTATGTTTTAGGCCCACTAAGCTACTAGTATCCCACATATACACTTACACACTTGTTCCTTATAGCTTCTTTGTATTGCCTAGCTGTCAGCTAGGACTACTTTTTTCTGCTTCTAGCACAATTTTTAGTCCTTCATTTAGTGCAGTCTTCTAGTATTGAATGCCCCATCTTGCTTTTATGACTATGCTTTTATTAGTAATCTTAATTTTGAAGGATATTTTGAGCAGCTGTATCATTCTCTATTGGTATATTGTTCTTGTTAGCATGTCATAAACACCATTCGTTATATTTTAGCTTTTGTGGTTTCTGTCTAAAAGTCACTTGTCACTTTGTCACTCTTTGAAGGTCATATATCTTTTTCTTTCTTTAAAAAAATCCTTCTTTTTATAGTTATCAATGGTTTTGTGGTGATGTAGCTGGGTGGCAATTCTGATTATTTGTTTGACCAGGTTTGTAGGATTCTTGTTTCTGTGGCTTAATGTCTTGCATTTCTTAATGTCTTTCACTTTCAAAATTCCTCACTATTATGTTTCAGTTTTTCTTTCTGACTTCTACACTCTCTAATCTTCTTTTGGGACCCCAGTTATAAGTATCTGGATATTTTATATGGACTCCTCATTCTCCCCCTACACTTCTTTTTCTTCTTCTGTATCCTTCCTCCTCCTCCTCCTTATTCTCCTCCTTCCTCTCCTTCTCCTTCTCTCCCTCTCCAGGCCTTCGACTTTTGACCGGATCCTTCAGGTAGCCAAAGTCCCTTTTGCACTCTGCTACACCTCACTTTATAAGTGGCCATTGTAAGCCTATCTTGTAAGTCCTATGTATATCAAATAATATGTGATGTATATATTATATTATATTAAATCTGCTCCTCTAGTGAACCCTAAGTGATATACTAGGCAAACCCTCCACCACTGAGTCCTTCTCTTTCATAGTTTCTCACTTCCATTATGTTAAATTGTCTCTAAAGTCTATCTACTTCATTTATTTTGGTAATTTGATAGTTCAGTGTTAGAATTTCCATTTTTAATTAGGAGTTTTCTCTTCTATACTGACATTTTTAATTTCATCTTTTATTTCCTTGAATATTGTAAACTTGGTTACTTAAAGGCACATATCAATAACTCTAGTATTGAGACCATCTGGGACTCTTTCTGTTCCTGGCTATTTCTGCTGTTCTGTTTACACTGTCCTGACTTTTTGTGCATGGTCACAGGGTGTCTGGTATTGTTTTTTGAAAGTTGTCTGCAGGAATAAATGGTAGCCTGGAATAACATCATCTTGTATTAGTCAGCTTTCTGTAACTGTGACAGCTTCAAGGAGAAAAGGGTTATTTTGGCTCATGGTCTGAGAGGGTTCAGTACATGGTAAGCTGTCTCCATTGCTTTAGGCTGTGACAAGCTGGAGACATCCCTGGGGAAGGTGTGGCCTAAGAAATAGCTCACCTCAAGACAGTCAGGAAGCAGAGAGAAGGAAAGAGTCAAGGGACAAGATATACCTTTCCCGGATACTCCAGTGACTGATGTGATGTGATAAAAAATGCAATGAATGTTTAAATAAAAAATTTAAAATTTACTACAGTGAAAGACAGAGTGGTGTGAATCCCTGTCAAAATCCTCTTCTTCATTTTGTACACACTTCTCCCATCACTTGTGCCACTTTCTGCAGCAGTTCTGGATGTCTCTTTTCTATCTTTTCATGGCTGCCTTGAAGTGATCTTGAACTGATTCAAAATATCTTGAATTGATTCAAAATGGTTATGGCAGTTTCTATCAAATAAAAACATTATGGTATGTCCTTATCCTCCTTGTTCACTGGATGTAGCCCAGTGCAACTTTTGCTTCTTTCCAAAATTAAGACGGCCATGAAAGGCGAATGTCTATAATTGATTCAGGACATTGAGGGAGCCAGAACAGCACAAACTCAAGACACTCAGGAAAGAGGACACCTAGAAGTGCTTCAGAACTTGGTAAGAATGGTGGGATAAAAGGGAAGCAAAAGGGAATATTTGGGGGATATTAATGACAATTTGTCATTTGCTATGATCAATTTCTTTTAAAAAAAAGTAAACATTTACCTTATTTTTTGATCACAGTGCAAGCCCCACTCAACCATGAAATCAATGGATTCATCCACTGTTAAAGTCAGCACCCTCCTGATCCAGTCACCTTCCAAATGCCCCTTCTGGGCACGTGAGCCTTTTGGGATAATTTCGATCCCAATCATCACACAGCTCCTTGGGCGATGACTCACACTTCTGCCCGTTGTTTTTGAGAACTTGAGCAGATCCCAGGACACCTGGGTTTCCCCTGATGCCTGAGGAGTCGGCTTGCCCCTGTTCCTGACATGGTGTCCCCTCCTGTCATCCTGATCCCTGGCTGTGAAAGGGCTGGGAGTGTCTCAGCCCAGTGTGGTGCCCTCAGGAAGAGCAGCCCCACACACTGACCTGCCTTCCGCCTCCTGCAGAGCCTGGCCCATAGATTTTCACTTCCTTGTCATTTCTCCAACCATTTTTAAGGAAATATTTTTGCCCAGATATTTTAGTTGTGCTTAGTGGGAGCCTGGGCCGTGATGGCCCCCTCTGTCCTTAGCATTCTGGGAGATCTCCAGCTTTCTATTCCTGTGTCTTGGGCTCCCGACCCCTAGGGTGTGAGATGTGGCTGGATTCTTCTGTCCTCTCCATTTAAGAATGGGTAAGAAGTGGGAGGATGGGGCCAAGGGACGGACAGTGCACTGTCCCTTCCCCTCTGCTCAGACCCAATGGCACAACATTGCACTGGGGACTGCCCAGGTCTACCTTGGTTTGCAACCTCATGGCCGACTGGAGAGGTACAGTCTCTGTCCGTACAGGCAGACACATGGGTAGTGTGAGGTCACATGGTCCTCAGTGCTGTAATAACAGTGAAATGGGGGAAGAGACGTGGGCTGGAGGGCCAGAGAATGGGCAGCTTCTGGGATAAGAGGGAGAGCGCCTGCTGGGATAAAAGCCAATGAACAAGGGTCTGTAGCAGGAATGAGGGGGCCCATCAGAGGGCGGGAAGAATCACAGTATCTGACCTGGGGACAGCCAGGTCAGGGAGAATCAGGGCCCCCAGCAGATGTGGGGAGGGGATGGCCTAGAGAATGAGCTGACAATTGGGACCCCCAGCCCCTGTGCTCCCAGTACTGTGCACTGTTTGTGGGAAGCTTTACCTGCTGGGCCTGGTCTTTCTGTTTATTTGTGGCACTGGGGATTGAACCCAGAGCCTTTCCACGGAGCTACATCCCCAGACCATTCAAAAATCATTTGTTTTGAAATAGGGTCTCATTAAGAGTTATTAGGTTGCACAGGCTGGGCTTGAACTTGCAACCCTCCAGAGTGCTGGATGAAAGGTATTCACCACCATGCCAGCCTGACCTGGTCATTGATGTTTTATTTCAGGAATCTTCATCAACCCCCATGTGGTACCACAGGGGTCTTCACATGCCCGGAGGAGAATGGACTCACAGGTGACAGGGACGTGCTGCAAGTGGCTGGACCTGCTGGTGGGCCCCTGTCTGCCCGGCCCCAGTTCCCCCCAGCTCCTTCTTCAGGCCAGCTTTCAGATGTCCTTGGCTTCATTGGATCAGGCCAGCCAGAGCTTTCAGTTATTTGGGGGATGTTGGGATATAGCTGGGATTTAAGGGTCCAAAATATCTCCCACGAGGCTGAGCCCTGGCTGAGACTCTGATCCGGGATTTGGTCTGCCCCGGAGGCTCCAGCTTTCTCTGCAAGGGCCGCCCCTGCCCTGGGAGCCATGGGACCACTGAGCCTGGCCTGAGCCTATCGTTTAAGGGCTTTGGGACAGCTGTGTGTCACCGGCGGCTCCATTTGGCTCCTCTGCATGACCCTGCTGTGTTTTGCTTTGCAGAGCCCTGGGAGTCCAGCCAGGCCTGAACCTGTGTGTCCGCCTGTGCGCTGCAGGCTCAGGGTCAAGGGCCTCACCTCTCCAAGCCTCACCAGGTGCAGGAGAACCAAGACCAAGGCCGTTGCTCCCGCTTGCCACCCTGCGCTTCCTCTCCCCTTGGTCATAGATGCGACCTCTCTGGTCTTCTCAGGCTGTCACCTGGGCCAACCTGAGATCAGCAGTCCTCGTTCGGTCCTCGCCGGCTGGACACTCATCAAGCCCGCTCCTCCTGGCATTTTGAGAGGAAACACTTCAGGGCTCAGCGCTTGGGTCCTTGGAACAGCTCAGAACCCCTACTTCCTGTCCGGTACTTTCGTGCATTTTTAGTGCTAATCGTGAGTCACACAAAGGTTACGTGTTATCTCACTAAGCCTACAAGGCTTCTATCAGCTCAGTCAAAGGCCAGTATTAGCCAATAAAATGTGAGCGTTCTGGGAAGTTTTGCCAATTATTTCTAATGACATTATTTCTTACGGGAGAAACTGATTTGGTGCTAGTCACTTTGGCACTCATCACCGGTTTATGGAACTAATTTTCCTTCAGGCTTTGGTCAGCCTGGCTAGGCAGCCTCCATTTTTATCCTGGTGGGATTAAAGGGAGAGTTCTGGCCAGAGAGTGGCTGTCAACGTGCTTGACAGAATCACAGCCCTCAGACCTCCCGCTGCCCGGCCTGGAGCCTGTGAATATGTTAGGGCTCCTGGTAACATGGAATGAAGGTCACTGAGGGTTAAGGTTGCCAAGCAGCTGGCCTTGAGGTAGCAGGTGGCCCTGGATGGTCCGGGGAGGGCTCCAGTGGAACTACACAGGGTCTCCAGGAGCTAAGAAAGGTAGGCTGCAGCCCTGGCCATGCCTTAACATCTCTGGGAGACCCATGCCTGACTTTTGACCCCAAAGCCTGGGAGTTAGGTGAGGGCAGTTGTGAGTGTGACAGTGCTTCTAGGCTCCCGTGGGCCTGGTCCTCTGAGCTTCCTGTCTTCATCCTTGGTGCCCAGGAGGGTTGATGCTCGGGAATAGGACAGATCCTGATTGTCCTGGAAAGGAAGTGGAGTTCGGGCCGTGGTCTGCAGTCGGGATCCCCTGGTGTCTTCCCACGCCCCTGGGATGAAGGCACGCCCTCTCAGCTCGAGCCCTGCGGAGTGTGGCCCAGACCCCACCTCTGACCCCGTCCCTGTCCTGCCCTGTGTCTTCTGGTCTCCAGCAGCAGTGCCTTTCCCATAACCAACTGCTACTGCGCCACGGCAGGGCAGGGCCTCTGCCCATGTTGCTGGCTTTACCAGGAACCGTCTTCCTTTTTCTCCTCCACTGTCTGACCGAGCATCACTGCCCTGCTTCCACCTGCCTGGCCTCCTGCCTTGGACACCACGCATATTCCTGGAGCCCTGTCCACCTGACATTTATTTCATGATTTCCTGTTGGCCCTGGTTCTCCTCCTCGACTGTACAGTCATGTGAGGATAGGGTCCAGCTGCCTACCAGTCTCTGCCAGGGCATCCATGCCACCAACAACAGTGACTGTGGTTCTTGGCACTCCCCCGGTGCCAGGCTAATCTGTGTGCCTTAGGCATTGCCCTGCTCATCTTCAGAGCAGCTCTGGCAGGTGCTGTGGGATCCTGTCTTGTGGAAGAGGAAACTGAGGCACGGCAAGGCTCAGTATTGGGTCTGAGCTGGCTTGTAAGCATCCAGCTGGGAGTCCAGGTAATCTGCTCTGGGCACTTTTCCCGTGCAGGAGCCTCTCCCATTGGCAGCCCTGTTGAGCTGGATCACAGTGAAGCAGGAAGTTCTGTTTCTCTGTGTACCCGCCACACTCCAGGTGCTAGGAGGCTCCAGGTGACTCATGGCCAACCTACAGCTGGGGTCTGACCATTTCTCACATCACGGAGTGTGTTGTGAGCCTGTATGTGAACCGTGGCAGGACACGGGGAATCCAAGAAGTCCCTGGGCTGAGAGGACGGTTCTGCATTCCTCACCCGGGAGGGTGCTGGCCAGCTGCCTTAGTCACTTCCCTCAGGGCTGGCACAAAATACCCGATGCCTACATCCTAAGAAAAGGTTTGTTTTGGTTCATGGTTTGTAGAGGTTCAGTCCATGGTCAGTTGACTCCAAGGCAGGAAGGCATGGCAGAGGGGCTTGGTGGAGGAGACCTGCTCTGCTTGGGTTGGGGGACTGAAGCAGAGAGATCAACAGAGGAGCAGGGAAGGGAGATAAACTCTCCCAGGCCATGCTCACTGCCACGGCCTTTAAGTAGGCCCCACCTTGAAAGAACAAGTCAGCTATAAGCTGCTTAATCCAACCACCTTCAGAGATCCCTTAATGAGCCCTGAGGCTTTGTGGGGGATGTCTAGACATAAACCATAACACCAGCCCTCTTGGAGCCACAGTCCCCAGCCCAGGCTCGCCTGTTCCCTAACCTCCCCTGCTGGCCTTGACAGGGCCCTCCTTGTCTAACCCCTGGGGCTGGGGCCAGCCCATTGCCCACTTGCCTGATCTTCTTTTGGAAAGGCCCGGTTGGTTTTGTAGACCTTTCCCTCTTCTCCTACTGCTCTCTCCCTCTGCCCTCCTTCCTCTCCTTCTCTTCCTCCCTTCTGCTCCTTCCAGTTCTTTACAGATGTGAGACCCATTCTCAGCTCACAGCCTTCACAGCACACAGCTGCAGGCTGAGTTTACAGCCTTGGCTCCCGTGTCTGGAGTTCTGATAATGCCTCACTTCTCTCTGGACCTTCCCTGGGCTTTCTCTGCCTGCCCCCCACTCCAGCTGCATGAGCCCCTTCCTCATCTGACCCGAGTTTGGGATCCCACACAGAGCTCCCATGCAGAGCTCGGATCACAGAGACACTGCCTGTCCACCACGGGGGCCGGAAGCAGAGGTGTGTGGTGTGTGCCCCTCCCTGGTCCCCAGGCTTCCTTGCTGTTTTGGAGCAGCAGGTGATGCACAGGGCAATTCGGTAAGTGTTGCCTTTCAGCTCTTGTGATTTTGGTTAGGTTGTTGTGCTTCTCGCAGTGTCTCAGGCAGACCATCCTCGGCAACCAGGACCAGTGTGACCTGAGGTGCTCAGATGGATGACGGCGAGGCTCTCTCAGCCCCGTGTCCCGTGTCCCTTCTTCAGCCTGTTGAGCTCTGTGGGAGGGGCCTGTGTGCTCTGCTAACCTCACTAATTTCCCTGCAGCCGTGATGAGCTGCTTGCTGGTGCCTCTTGCCGCACTGTTGACACGGTGCGCTCTGTTTTCTTGGCCCTGCTTCCTCCTCACTGAAGGGGACACAAGGACACACAAACATCTGCAAACCATAGCAAGGAGGTGGCTAAGACGCCCTGGAGCGCACTGGACCTGCCCTCGCCTGCAGCTCTTCTGCTACCTTTTACCTATGGGTCTCAATTGCCAACTGCCCGCAGCCCCACCTATGCCCTCTACCCCTATATCCAGGGCCTCCTGCTCTGGAGAGCTTCCCTGCCATCCCTCGACAGCCTAGAGACATGCCCAGAACCAAGAGGACTCATTGCACAGGCTGAGAGGCTGGCACAGGGCTTGCCAAGCACCAGGCAGGGCAGAGACAGGCACATGGACAGGACAATGAGCAGAGTCTGGGTGGCAGCCCCAGTGCTCTCTCACTAGCTATGACCCTGACCTGTCTCAACCTCCTTTGTAAAATGGAGGGCATCATAGCCTCTGGTTTCATGGTGGACAAAGCATCTCAAACAGGGACTTCTTGTGTCCACTCCCACACCTGAGGCCCCACCAGTGTGATCACGGCCCAGTGGGATCCAGCATACACAGGCAGGGGCTGTGCTCTGAGTTGGGTGCTGAAGGTTCCCTAGGGTGGGATGAGGTACCTATCAGGAAGGAGCTCCCGGCCCCATGTGTTGCAGAAGAAGGCTGTCTGCCTTAGCCTGGCTTCTACAGAAAGAAGCTCTGAGGCAGCTCCTGAAGGGCTGCTTTCTGAAAGGACACTACCCCACGAGCAGGAGCAAGAGACACCTGGGCTGACACAGGGCAGACCAAGAGCTGTGAAATATCACGTGTACTCTGTGGAGCCCCGGTTGAGAAGACTGTTTCAATGAGGGTAGGGTGCCACCCATCCCTGTACCTGGACTACCCTGGGAAGGTGGAGGAGGAAGAGAATTTGTCCCTTGGTTTGCATGCACAGTGCTTAAAATTTCCCCACCCAGAGCCCTGGGTAGGATCTCTCAGTAGCTTTAGGTGTGAAGTCATCCATTCACAATCCATTCATCCATCCATCCATCCATCCATCCATCCATCCATATATTCATCCACCACCCATCTGCTTATCCACCCATCCACCCATCCACTCATCTACTCATCCATCCACTCATCCACCCACCCATCTACTCATCTCCCGGTCCATCCATCCACCTACCCACTGACCCATCCACACGTGTGTCATTCATCCATCCATCTAACATTCAGGGATACCCTCTGTCTTCTAGCCTGAGTTCTGGATCTAGGGGTACCAGAAGAACAGGATGGGGATGCTCCTTTACGTCATCAGATTCTCAGAGGAGGTCTCACATGGGCACACACTCTGGCTTTGCCAGTGATACCTGGGGTCAGTTCTCACTTCTGTGTGCCTGAGTGACTGTGGATAAGTCACTGAGCCACTCTGGCTCTGCCTCCCTCCTCATGAGGTTTGAGATAGGAACACCTACCTAGCAGTAGCATCACAAGACTTTCAATGACAAAACATCTGTCAGAATCCAGGATGTGGCTGTCTCAGGATTTCTGTGGTCATTTTTGTTGTTATTGATATTTAGTTCCTCTGGCCAGCCTTGGCTTTCCCTGGTCCCTAGCGTCACATCCTCTCTGGGTGTGGGTCTGCATGGGGTTCCTGGGTGTTGGTGTGGTGAGATCACAAACCCCTTAGTCACCTGGGGTCTGGGGTGTGGTCAGGAAGTGATGGGAATGCATAGACAAGGGCACAGAGACAAGGGCTATCAGTGAGGAAAGTCCCAGAGGAGAGCACACTTTGTCCGTATTTATTTGTCTACTTTGATCTTGAAGGTTTAAACCTGTTCCGGATTTTGTGAACTGGACATGTGACCTGTGTCTCCCTATTGCTGGTCTTCCTGGAAGCCTTGAGCTGCAGAAGCTGGTTCATAGTTCTGAATGGGACAGAGCCAATTGTAGCCTTTCCTTTTTGAAAAGAAGGAAAATGCTAATTCTGCCTTTTGATTTTACTCTATAAGCTTCAATTTCTTATCTATAAGATGGAGATAAGGATAGCTCACAGAGTGGTTGTGAAGATTAAGGTATTTAACACCCAGCAGAGGAGCTTGTAAACACAATAATGATTCATGCTTCTAAGTGGGCACTGGTGATTCCCTACCACTGTTACGGTGCCATGTGTATTGGGTCTATTTGTAAGACTTACAGTTGAAATGGCAAAGTGAAATGAATAGGATGCTTCTCCTTGCTCCTAACATGCAGACGAAAATGGACAAAGTATAACAAAAATTGTAAATGCAGTTGAACTTCAAAGCAAGGGAAAGAGACTCAGATACTGATACAGGAAAATAAAAACTTCCAACCTGAATGATATCTGGGACGAGTTTGTGTTCTCTAAAATCGAAGAATGAATTTTAGGAAAAACAGAAATTAAGAGCAGAATATATTTATTGAGGGAAAGAAATCTTCTGCCCAAGAGAGGGATAGAAGCGGGGCCCTAGCGGGTTGCCCAAGACTGTCTTTTCTAGGGACTTTTATAGAGCAAAATCACAAGGAGAGGTAGGTCCATGGTAGGGGAAAAATGGACAAAACTATGGTCAACCAATAAGAGCTGTTCAGATAAAATTGATTAAATTGGATCAAATGGGGAAGTGAGTCAGGTAGCAAGCAGGCAGGAATACAGAACAGGGAATTTTCCTGTAAGGGGTTGGGTCAGTGACTCTTCAAGGTGATTGCTACCTATTTAGAATATCAATCCCTGATGTTTACACCTAGGGAGGTGTGTGGGTGTATTTGTTTAGTCTTTTGTCTTGAGGTCTGGCCCACAGCAAATACATATCTTGTCTTTCACGTTGGCTCCTTCGAGGGCCTGGCCCTGTCTGACTGCCTATAATATTTCTATCTAACTCAGCTGCCTATAACAATACTACCAGTAGTTTTGAGATGGATCTCAAAACTCAAGTTAGGAATGGGTGCTCAGCTGCAGGGTCAAAAGGAGGCACAGGGCTGAAGTGAGTCCTTCAGTCTGGGAGAGCTGGAATTGAGACCCTTTGTTAAGTGTGAGCTCTGAGAAAGGTTATCACCTCAGTGTGTTGGCTACCTGCTCTGCTGTCAGAGAGGCTCCTGAGTTTGGAACGCAGAAGCCTCTGAGACATAGAGCCAATATTTGTACCCAAGAAACCATGAAGTGTCAAAGCCACTTTATGCCAATAGATGCAAATGCCAAGCCAGGGCACAGGGTTTCCACCTCCAAGATGCCAGGGACTCTCAGGGAAAGGATGCTCACAAAGAAATTAGCATTCCAGAGCCACAAGTGGCAGAGTGAACTGAAGTTTCCTAAACAAGCCTGTTTAAGGTTTTCAACAAGTCAAAGGAACACAGTTCACAGGCAAAAGTAGGGCACCGGAAAGAAAATGAACAGGTGTTAAAAAAAAAAAAAGAATCAAAGGGAAATTCTAGGCATGTAAAATACAGTCATTAAAGAATAAAGAGGTTTTATGACCCTGTTCCTATCCCTAAGGCGGCTGTCTTAGGTGCCCGCAGCTTTGCTGCTCCCCACCTTTGGAAATGTGGTAAGGAAGCGAAAGAGGACCCGGCTCATATCGGCTGCGGGGGGGACACAGCTGGGTCTGGGTCTGCTGACTTCCAAGGCAGGTGGTATAGCCACTGCTCTAGTGGCCCTGGAGTCGTGTCACGGAGCAACAGAGGGACCAGCGGCAAGCACCTCTCCCTCAGACCCTCACTGAGCCTCAGAATCTGGGTCCATTTACCGAAAAGATGAAGGCCAATTTGCTTAGTAATTAATTTGCTAACTTTAAACTGTTTTCTGTGGATTTAATTTTGTGTATCTGGGCGTCCATTCTATTATCCTAACCCTCTATCTACCATAGCTGCTTTCTCTGTGTGGGCTCCTGCACTTGGCACTGGTGACCAGGGAGTCCGTCTTGCCTCTAAGCATCCCGCTCTGCTGGGATGAGGGACTGTCAGTGAGAAGTACGCATTGCTAAGGGCAAATTCTAGGACAAAATTCAAGTCCAGCAGCAGCTTCTGATGGTTGCCTGGGGCTCCAGGGATTACTAAACTGTTTACCACCAGGACACAGTGATACGCTCGCGATGTGGCATCCATTAAGGAGATTGATTAGGCTTCAGGGAGTGGATCAGGGATGCATGGGGCATGACAATTGGTGGAGTTAATTGTAATTAATGACTAAGAAGCCCTTTAAGAATTCAAAATTAATTTAAAAAGACACATATAAGGATGCAAAACAGGTCCAACTGTTTTTAAATGCTTCCCACTTCATACATATTTATCAGAAGTACCTTTCTTCAGACATGCTTTTGGAAGAATGATTGAAAAATGTTCTTAAAATATCTCAAAGTTCCCTCCCCACCAAAGGAGGGGGGACAAGGTTTGGAGGTGCAAATGAACATGCTGTTAAGGATGTTGAAGTTTAAACCAGCTTGGAATTAGGCAACAGATTATCAGGAAAACTGCTATGAGTTTAGTGACTTGGAGTGAAGTGGTAGGCTCTTATCCTAGCCATGCTTAGAACCTTGTTTTTCTAAAAGGGAAAGAGGTAACTTGGAGTGCAGAAGAAAATAAGGCTTGGGGTTGTGGGGACACTCCGGGACCTTTTCACTGAGAAGTCTTTTTGATCCCTGTTGGTGGAAGCAAGGAAGAACGGAGACCAGCACCTCCCAAAGTTAGAGCTAGCTGCAAAGCCCTTGGTGGTTCTCTCTTTAGAGGCACAACCAAGCCTCTCCCTTGAAGCTGAGCAGGCTCTGTGATACCCCAACTGCCACAGGGCAGTGATGGTGCTGGTTTTCAGGCTCCGTCTTTGTGCCCATGAATGATGATGTGTCAACTTGAATGGAGGAAGTAACACCAAGCAGATTAGTCAAGCGCAACTCTGGGTGTGTCTGTGGATGATTGACGTGTAGGCCAGCAAACTGAAGGGGGAAGACCCAGCCTGGCTGTGGGCGGCACCAGCCAATATGCTTATAGCCTGAATGGAATGCAAAGAGAAAGAAGAAGGAAGTGCTCCTGTTTGTGAAGAGCTGCAGTGTTTGCCGTTAGCCTTCCAACACAGACTTGCACCAGCGACCCTCCAGGGAGCTTCCAGGCCTCCAGCCCTGGGTGGTGCTGCATCCTTAGTCCCTTTTCTTCTGTGGCTTCTGTCTTCATGGCTGGGCACTGCCAGGTTCTTCCTCTCTGGATGCTGGACCAAGGTTGATTCTCCCCTTCTGATCCTGTAAGCTCACTTAAGAAGTTCCCTTGCATTCTTTTTTCTATCAGACCTGTTCTTCTAGAGAACCCTAACTCTGAGCAAGTGTAATCAGCCTCGTGGAGAGGAACTGAGCCTAGGCAGACAGCACTCTCTGGGTCCAGTTTCCTGCCTGCACAGACTTGCCAGCCACACAAAAGAGCCATCTTGGAAGTGTGACTTCCAGCCCCTATCAAGCTGCCCTTACTGACCAGTGGACCAGTTGTAGCCCTCACCGGTACCCTACCCAAATGACGGTTTATAAGCAAGAACAAAGTTTGTTGATGGTTTTAGTCACTAAGTTTTGTGGTTTTATTTTTTTACACGGCAATAGCTTGTCAGAAAAACAGTGCTGTGTGCTTCGTGACACGTGCTCCCCCGTAGATATGAATGTGTTAAAATAAATGCTTTATTTATTTATTACATAAAAAAGTGTTATTTATTTTTGAAAACAAGTACATAGATTTAAAAGCAATGTGAGGGAATCTCCAGGTGCTAGACAGTAAGAAAGAGCTTAAGTGATTAAGGGGGGAAACGACACCTTGAGTGTCTCGCAGGTGTTGAACCAGTCGCATGGAACTAGGAGCTGGGGTTTCACGCCTGTGCAGTGTGGGGTCTTCAGTGAAGCCTGGAGGATGCAGTGTTTAAGAGGAACTGGACTTGGGCTCTCTGCAAAGAGCTTCGAGCGGAGAAGATCTTC
This sequence comes from Chinchilla lanigera, assembly GCF_000276665.1. Lineage (NCBI taxonomy): Eukaryota > Metazoa > Chordata > Mammalia > Rodentia > Chinchillidae > Chinchilla > Chinchilla lanigera. The sequence continues at coordinate 31,174,438 of NW_004955413.1, forward strand.
CGATTTGTGACAAGAAATAGAACAGCCACCATCCAGCCGCAAGAAGCAGATGGGAAACAAGGTGCCCGAGGCAGAAATTGTTTCTCCCAGGTAGTGGGAGCCACAAACCAGGACTATTTTGGAGTCTAAGTCCACACAGTGCTACAGTGCAAAAACCCCGAACTAGAGAATCACAGGCCAAACTGATTCAGAGCCAGTGAACTCATTAAGCAGATCTGAAGACTACGCCATGAACACACTTTCCCTCCCTAGGGAACATTACAGCCTGTGTCAACTCTGGGGAAGATGAGGTGATGAGTAGTAGGTACCAAGCACAGAGAAAATGCACCGCGATGAGGGGCAGTCAGCAAAGACTGTGTCGGAGAGTTTGCATCCAAAGAACTAGAAATGATAAAACATCCTGCCGCAGCTTCTGCATAAACATGACAAAGTTGGCCAAAGAAATAAAGACAGATGGAACTCATAAAATGAGAAGACATCATTAAGAGCCAAAGGACTTCATGAAAATAAAAACAAATTGCAGTTACGGAGTTGGAAAATCCAGCCAAATAATTTTACATGAGAAGATCTGGGCGGCTCACCGCTCAAAGGCCAACATCCGGGGACAAGGATTGTGCAGAAGGAACAGGGCTCGTTTAACAGCCAGCACCCTGGGCGACGGGGGAGCTACTGTCCTCAAAGCTCCATCTTGAGAGCTCAGGACCCCAGAGGTCTTTTAGGGATAGAGGGGTAGAGCAGGGCAGGAAGGCTGTGTACTGAACAGGTCTTCAACATCCAGGACTTCTGCCCTTCTTTTTCTTCTCTAGAACATTGCAAGGACCTTAACCTTCTGGGGGTAGGTCCTATCATCCTTTGTGAAATGGACAGATTACCTTTCTACAAAGTAAACTCCGGAGTCATTTACAAAGTTGCTGATGCAGAGTTTTAATGACTAAGAAGGGGCATCACAAAGGTCACAGATGTTCTGGGTTCTGTGTATCTGAAGAAAGATCATTCTGCATTTGACGTCTTAACCATTTAGGGGGCTTTTCGGTAGAATTCAGGATGCCTGGCAAAAAGCAGGGAATGTAACACTTGCAAGAGGACCAGGGTTGGGTGACAACCTTGTGGAAGTGTTGGACAGCTCCCAGAGGAGCTGCACTGTCAATAATAATTCTAAAATCCCTCAAGAGATATTTTATACGAAAGCTTCTACCACTCGTGAGAGAGAAGGTTGTAGGATAGTGCGGGAGGTGGGGGATGAGGCGTGGACTCCTCAGGCCAGCTGTCCTTCCTGTCTCTGGCTCCTGTTCTTCATGAAATCTCAGCCTCCAGCTGGGTCATCCTCACCCCCACGGCGCCTTCTCCCTGTGCTAATGCTCCAACTTTGCGTCTCCCTTGAGCTCCAGCAAGGGAGCACAGGCGTCTCTTTCTTGCTTTGACTTTACCTCTGGTTTATAAAACACTTTTGCTGCTAGAACTCATCCGCATGTGTGTATGTCAGGATTAGGAGAGAGCCTTAACTCCGTTCCTCACAGTTTGGCCACAGGCTGCTGGGAGAGATATCGAGGCCAGAACCGTCCAACACAGCAGCCACCAGACACATGACAGGCATTCAAATGTAAATAATTTAAAAGAAAATGAAATTAAAAATTCAGTTCCTCGGTTGTCTTAGCCACATTTTAAGTGCCCACATTTAAGTGCCCTCTGTGGCCAAGGCAGCTTTTCTAGTGGACAGGGCTGGAAATTCTCTGCGTGGTGCTGGAGTGTCTAAGAAGACCTCAGAGGGTGTGAGATGTAGATTCAACCTACAGGGGACTGTCTGCCAAGGGCAGTCGGCTCCATCGCAGTGTGAGTGATGCCCCGCTGGGACTGTGCAGGGGACGCAGGAAACATTATTATGGGGTAAGTGGGTCCTGCCGTCTTCTTGCCATAGCCTAGGACGGAGCAGGAGACAGAAGAAGGAAGTGACAGCAGCTGTGTGCCTCTCTGCTCCTCCTGGGGACCGAGAATGCCTGCATCTGGGAGGTCTGGACAGCGGAGACGTGGGAAGCTGTCTCCAGATGTTGCTGAATTACGCCGTAATCCACAGCACCATATTGCAAAAACAAGAGTTCATTTATATGCACGCAGAATTTGACACGAACTGCATTTCAGAATTAAGCAGGAACAGGGAACAGTGAGAGCTTCCAGCGCCAGGGTGAGAACAGAGGAGGAGAGCAGAGGGTTTCAACAGAGCAGAAGCAGTTGACTGGAGAGGTTCACAGAAACGGAGGCAATGGAGCGTCCTGTACAGATCGTCCCCAGCCAGGCCTTGGCGATGAGCGGAAGATCCTCTAGGGGGCAGAAGCAGCCGAGCAAGATCGAATACAACATGTCCTCCTTCCCCGATGTTGGAAAACACAGCCTTCAGTTTGTAAGAGGAGGATGGAAAATTGGTCCGGGGGGCCGAAGCTGCCGGCTAGTGAACAAGCTTCTCATTTTGCATCACCCACGTGCCTGGTAAAGTTCAGAGCGCTACCCGAGGGCTCCGTTCTTTAAACGTGGAGGCGTAGAGCATTCAGCAGAAGGAGCAGGGGTGCTGGACCTGGAGGCAGCGGAAGACTGGGAGGTCAGCAGGCGGTACCAGGGGCCACAGATGGAGGCACTGTGCCAGGCTGTCTTGGAGGCTTGGAGCTTTGGGGCCATTTGGGGCTTGTTGCCTGACCTCCTGGGGCTCACTGTCTACTGGGGAGGGTCTGAAAGAAAAGAGCACAGCTAAATCCATTTGTGGAAGAGACTGGAGTTGTGATAGGAGCTGAATTCTATGAAGATACAGATTTCTCAGCTTGGATGAGGCTGTCCTGATAAACCCATGTGAGTTGAAAATATTATCATTCAAATATGCATTCAGTCCAGCTAAGCAAGGGAATATCGTAGCTTAGCTCTCCTTAAACACGGTGGAAGCACCCGGTCGGCCTGTTTAGAGGAAAGTGTTGAATGTCGAGCTCATGCAATTTGCTGACTACTGTGCTGAAAGCACAGTGCTTGCATTTGGTTTGTTGGGGTTCTTTTTGTGTCACAAAGTTGAAATTTCTTAGATGGAAACTGAAGCCTTCGGTTGGGGCTGGAGGCTGTTTTAGCTTTGCGTGTAGCCATGAGACAGTGACATCAATTAGCGGTTTATTCTCTTGTGGTTCTGGAGGCCACAAGCTCACAGTTGAGGAGTCCGGTGTCTCCTGAAGGCTCACAGGAGCTGTCCCTCCCAGCTCTCCCTGCTTGCCTGGTTCCTCAAACCCTCAGGCTGTCTCTGGTGTCATTGTCCCTTAGCTGTCTTCTCCCCGGGCACCTCTCTCCCAGGCTTGTGACACTGGTTATACTGCGTGAAGGGGATCCCCTATTTCCACTTGGGTCTGCAATGGTCCTATCCACAAACTAGAACCAGGAGTGGGGTGCTGGAGGTTATGACTCCAACATAATTTTGAGGGGACATAATTCAAGCCAAGGGAGAGGGATGACATGGCATCCAGTGGGGCAGAAGTTCCCCAACCAGAAACTGGGGAGTCATAGACACTCCAGTCAGTCCCCACATCCCCTCTGCATGGCTGGCTATTCCACCCTGGCCATCCTCCCTCCCTCCCACTCCTGTCTAATTGGTCTCTACCTCCTCCTCAACCCCTCCTGGCCCCAGCCAGAGTGACTGTCCCAGAAAGTACCTTCTACCCACTCAGAATCTTTCAGGGAAACATTATGGCTGCAGGATCTGCACGAAATGTGTTTGAGTGATCCATGGGGCACGACACAGCTGCTTCCAGCCAGTCTGTCCAGCACCACAGCTTTATAAAGACATCAAGGCCTGCTGCATGCCGTCCTCCTCCCAGGCATTCTGCAGTGCCATTATCTCCACAACAGGATTAAAGGGCGCTGCTTGCCTCCCTAGTGTCCAGAGGTCGTCTAGGAGGAGGAGATAGAGGCAGAGAGCTACCTTTAAGGTGGTATTTGGTGAAGGAAAATATAACTTTTGCAGGACACAGCTAAGAACTCCAAGAGCCCCGATGCAAGTTCTAACACGGGCCACCTCTGTAAGCGGCTCTGGTGGTGGTGACTTCCTTGCCTTCTCTCCACCTGCGCTTCCTGCAGCAGGCAGGTCCTGCTTGTGTCCCGGTCCTGCTTCTGGCCTTTCTGGAACCCCATTGTGCTGTCCCCCATTCTTCCAGTCTCTATTCGGCCAGGACCTCGCTCCAGAAGCTCCCCTCACTCAGTAGGAAGCAAGGACCCCGACTTCCTGTGCTCCTCCCTGAGCCCTGACCCCTTCTTCCTTCCCTTTCCTTCCCTCTCTGCTCTTCTCTTTCTGACTTCAGATGCAGAGTTGGGTTAATCATTTTTTAGGGTCCTGACGTGAAATATAGAGCTCTCCTTTCTTTCCAGAATTAATTTTTTCATCTGGTACTTCAATATATACTTATTCATGAGACATTGCTTAAAAATGTGTAACGTATTGGGCTAATTATTTTTTTTTTAGAGATGTTACACTACTGCATGTAATCATTAAAAATGTTTGGATCCTGGCTATGTGTTTCCTATTTTTAATTTCCAGAAGTTCTGCCAAAATGTAATTCTGCCTACTTTTTAATGTGAGCTGCTTAAAGAATAGAGTCTTTATTCTGGAAAAACTTTGATTATCTTTTTAAAATTGGTTTTTATTAAATAATAAATATATACCACCGACACACATGATGTATGAGGAAGGCGTAAAGAATGTAGAGAGAAGGAGCCGAAGTTTCCTGCATAAACAGCCCGGAAAGAGGTTCCCGGTGGGTTCTGAAGTGGCTGCTCCTCAATTACTCCTTTGCAGGAGCAGAGAAAACCAGTATCTTGAATTAGGTGTTAATCACTGCTTTGCCGGCTCTTTAATATACAAATAATACGCTGTCTAGATCTGTGTGCTCTGAGCTAGCGGGACTGTGCTCTGCCAGTTCCTAGTGGCTTGCAGCTTCCTTCCCCTCTGCAGCAAGGTGGGCTTGGAGGCTGCAGCGGGTGGAACCGATGCCAGGCAGACCGGAAACGGGGCCTCAGGGGGCTGTGTCCTGGGTTCTGGGACCTGGGTCTGCCTTTGACCTCTGCTCAGGCCTCAACCCAACAAGAGTCCCTGGGTGATGAGCCTGGAAGACCCTGTTGGTGACAGGAAGGGAGGGCCTCACAGGCACCGAACAGCGCGGACGTGCGTGCAGAAGGCCAGGGTGTGGGAAGAAATAAGGACAACTGCGCACAGCCTCAGTATCACCGGGAAGTGCCACCTCCCCGGAATGGGTGTGACTTACGCTCACACCCAGAGCAGGGCTGGCCCATAGCTGTGCTGATGCCTGGCACCGTGTGACTTCTGCCTCTGCCTGCCCAGTGGATGTGAATGGGTTTCATGGACCGTTTCCTAGCAGCTAAAGGGGGCTGGCATCGTGCCATGCCCATGGGCCGTTTGTGTTTCCTTTTCCGTAAAGTTTCTGGCTGAGCTTGCTGCCCGTTTCCCTGAGTTCTTGTCCTTTTATGTGTCGACTGGCTGACTGATTCATCTGAAATTTTGTTTCATTTCATTATAAATTGACGACTCATAATTGTATGTATTTATGGGGCACATGGTGATATCAATGATTTATGAAAACACTGTGGAATAGTGAAATCAATCTAATTAAAACATCCCTGGCCTTGAATACGTGGCATTTTTTTGTGGTGACAGTTTTGAAATTTACTCTGAGCAACTTTAAGCGTGTACTACATTGTTGTGAACTATATTCATCACACCGTGTTATAGATTTTTTTTAAAAACTCCCTGCTCCTTCTGTGGGAGATTTTGTGTTCATTGGCCACCACCATCTCCACATCCCTTCTGCCCCAGGCTTCGTAACCTGTGCTCTATGCTCTGCCTCTATGAGCTTGATCGCTTTAGCTTCCACGTATAAGTAGATCACACAGTTTGTGCCTCTCTGTGCCTGGCTTATTTCACTTAGCGTAATGTTCTCTAATTCCACCCGTGTTGTTCCAAATGATAGGATTTTCCACGTTTTAAGGTTGAACAATATGCTGTTGTGTCTACGTACTGTCTTCCTATCCGTTCATCTGTGGACGGGCCTGGATTATTCCACGATTTGGCGCCTGGGAATTGCAAAGATGGGGGTGCAGTAATATTTTCTAAAACTGATTTCAAATGCTTGAGGTAAATACCCAGAAGGGGATTAGCGGGATCACCCAGTAATCCTCTTTTGGAGTTTTGAGGAGTCCATGCAATTTCCTTTACCACCCCACAGGCAGTGAGCAGGTGCGTGCTGCTCTCCACGGCCTGGCCTGCACCTGCTCCCATTTCTGATGAGGGCTGTTCTACCAGGCGAGCTGATGTCTCATGGTGGTTTTAATTTGCATTTCCTTGAGTACTAATGATATGGAGCATTTTTTTCACGTTTCTCTTGGGCATTTGTATTTTTGCCATTTGTAGAAAGATCTATTGAAGCCTTTTGTCTATTTTAAGTTGGATTATTTTCCTGCTACAGAGGTGGATCCCTTACATACTTTGGGTATTTGCCCCTTATCAGTGTGTGGCTTGCAAATATTTTCTCCCAGTCTGTGCATCTCTTCCACTATTAATTGTCTCTTGGCTGTGTAGCAGATTTTAGTTGGATGTAAGGCTGCTTGTCTACTTTTGCTTTTGTGGTTGAATCAAAAAACTACCACCCACACCAGCGTCCTCTCATCCCCTTCCTGTTTCTGTACAGTATTTTTACGTTTCCTAGCTGCACATTTGCACTTTTAATCCATTTTGAGTTCATTTTTATAGCTGACCTAGGGGTCCAATTTTATTCTTCTGAATGTGGACATCCAGTTTTCCCAGCACCATTTATTTTTTGTCTCGATACATACTGAAATATAACTTATTTTTTCAATTTTTTATTAGTACATACTTACAGTACATAATATTTGTGTTTTCCGTAGGGAGTAGGTACATGTACTTAACATCATTTATTTCTTTTCCTTCCCTCTCCATCTGTCCCTTGACCTCCTTCCCTGTGGCAAAAGCTCTATCTCAGTTTCCTATTATGCATCTGTTATTTTGCTGTGCAATTTATTTATATTTTCTGTATCTCAAGTAAGATAAACCATGTGATATTTAAGTTTGTGTGTCTGATTTATTTCATGTAACATTATGGTCTCAAAGTGCCTCCATTTTTCTACAAATGGCTCTCTCCCATTGTGTAATCTTGGTACACAGATCTATTTATTTATTTTTTATTTTTTTAATTTATTTTTTGGTTTTTTTCTGGTACCAGGAATTGAACTCATGACCTTGTGCTTGCCAGGCAGGTGCTGTGCCACTGAGCTAAATCCCCAGCCTCTGGCACACAGATTTATTTTGGGGCTGTTTACTGTTTCATTGGTCAGTGTTTTTATTTTTAAAAATTTTTGCCAGTGTCATGCTGTTTTAATGGGTATAGCTTTGTAGTATAGTTTGAAATCAGTTGGTACCATACCTCTAGCTTTGTTTTCTTTTTTGCTCATGATTGCTTTAGCTATTTGGGGCTTTTGTGGTTTCAAAGGAATCTTTGGATTTTTTTCAATTTTAATAAAAATGATGTTGAAACTTTATAGGGACTGTCTTGGATCTGTGGATCACTTTGGGAAGTGTTGATATTTTAATGATATCAATTCTAATCCATGAATAACAAGATATCTTTCCACTGACTTGTATTCATTAATTGTTTTAGCAATGTTTCAATAGTTTTTAGTGTGTAGGTTTATTGGATAAACATATTTTCATTTTAGTTTTTGCAGGTATTACAAATGGAATCATTCTCTTTCTCTTTTGGAGAGTTCACTGAATATAGAAATGCTATGGATTTCTGTGCACTGATTTTGTACACTGTGATTTTAGTATATTCATGGATTAGTTTGAGTAGTATTTTAGTGGGTTTGGGGTTTTCTCTATATAAGATCATGTCGCCAGCAAGAGGATCAATTTCACTCCTTTTTATATTCTGTCTCTTGCCCAGTTTCTCTGGTAATGAGTCCAATATGATCTGGACTCAAGTGGCAGGAAAGAGCGCCATGTTTTGCTGCAGATGTTGGAGGGAGCAGCTTCAGTTTTTCACAGCGAGTGTAATATCAGTGGCGGGCTGCCCGTACATGCTCTTTATTGTGTTTGAGGTACACCCCTTTAGTATCTAACTTAGAGACTGTATTTACCATGAAAGGATGTCAAATATTTCCAAATACTTTTTCTGCGTCTAACGAGATGATCATTTTTCTGTTGTCTCACATTCTGTTAACATGGCTTGTCACTTTTATTGATTTGTGTATTTTGAATCAGCCTTGCATCCTAGGGATAAAATCCATTTGATCACGACGGCTGATTCTTTTAATGTGTTGCTGAATTCAGTTATCTGGTATTTTCTGGAGGGTTTTTGCTTAGATATCCATGAAGGATGGTGACCTGTAATTTAATTTTCTTGTGATGTGATTGTAGCTTTAGTACTAGGGTAATGCTGGCCTTATAAAAAAAATTTGAAAGTATTCCACTCTCTTTGATTATTTGGAAGAGTTTGAGGCTTGGCATTAGATCTTTCAATGTCTAGAAGAATTCAGTAGCGAAACCATCAGCTCCTGGTTTCTTTGATGTATGAATTTTATTACTGATTCAATCTCCTTACTCATTATTTGTCTCCTAAGATTTTTGTCTTACTTCATGATTCAAGCTTGCTAAGTGATGTGTATTGCTGAATTAATACATTTCTTCTAGGCTATCTAGTTTGTTAAAGTGTAACTATTCATACTGTCTCTTATGATCCACTGAATTCTGCAGTGTCAGTTGTAATGTTTCCTCTTTCATTTTGGATTTATTTTTTAGTTTGAGTAGTTTTTTAGTGGGATGTTTAGGGTTTTCTCTATATAGGATCACGTCAACAGCAAGAGGATCAATTTCACTCCTTTTCATATTCTGTCTCTTGCCCAGTTTCTTTGGTAATGAGTCCAGCATTTTTTCTTTTTTGTTGGTCTAGCTGAAGCTTTGTCAAGTTTGTTAATATTTCCAAAAAAATAACTCTGAGTTTTGTTGGTCTTCTGTACAGTCTTTCTAAATTCCATTCCACTTATTTCTGCTCTGAGAGTTATTGATGTTTTGGTTCTGCTAATGTTTGCCTTAGTTTTTCTTCCTTCTCTAGTTACTGGAGTAGTATTATTTATGTGAGATCTTTCTACATTTTTGGTGAAGGCATTTATTACTATTAACTTTCCTTTCAGCACTGATTTTGTTGCATCCCATACATTTTGGTATGCTGGATTTCCATTTTGCTTTATCCCAAGATATTTTAAAATTTGTCTTTTCATTTCTTCATTGACCAATTGGTTGCTCAAGTGTGTGTTATTTAATTTCCAAATTTTTTTGAAATTCATCCTCTTATTGATTTCTGGTTTCATATCATGTGGTAAAAAAGATACTAGATATTATTTTAAGCTTCTTAAATTTTCAGAGCCTTGTTTTATTTCCTGACATGTGATCTGTCTTGGAGAATGTCCTGTGGTACTTGACATGGATGTGTAATCTGTTGTTGGACAGAATGTTCAGGACACCGCTCTTAGTCCACTTGGTCTGCGGTGCTGCTCAAGTCCAATGTTTTCTGTTGATTTTCTTTCTGGGTGAACAGTCCACTGTTGAGAGTAAAATATTGAAGTCCACTACTATTATTGCATCTCAGCATCTCTCTCTCTTTACCTTTTAATATTTGTTTTTATATATGTAGGTGCTCTAGTATATGTATGTTAACAATTGGACTCCCTTGATGAATTAGCTTCTTTATTATTATATGCAAAATTATTTTGTCTCTTTAAAAAATGTTTTCAGTTAAAGTCTATTTTTTTCTGATGGTACTATAGCTGTTCTTGATATCTTTTGGTTTTCATTTTCTGTGGGATGCATTTGTCTACCCTTTAATTTCAGCCTATATGTATCCTTAAAAGTGGATGAGTTTCTTATACGGAGCGTATAGTTGGGTCTTTTCTTTTTTTAAGTCCGTGTAGTCACAATATTCATTGGTAAGTATGATAAGCATGTTAGCTTTCACGTATTATAATGAAACACCTGATATAATCAACTCCTAAAGAAAAAAGTTTTATTTCTGAACATTTATTTAGTTTTTAAGGTTCCCGTCATTATCAGTCAGCTCCACCATTTTGCGCCTCATAGGCAGTGTGTCATGGCAGAAGTATAGAGCAGAATACAACTTCCTGCCAAGGCCAGGAAATGAGGAGAGAGGAAAGGGCTGGGGCCTCAAGGTCATCTTCAAGGTCACTCTCAATAGTTCCATGAACTGAGGACTAAGTGTTTTTAGTCCGTTTGTCTTTGGAGGACATTCAGGATCTTAATTATAACAATAGGTAAGGACTTACTGCTGTCATTTTATTTGTTTTCTGGCTGTTTTGTAGATACCTTGCTTTTCCTCCCTCCCTCTCCTCTCTTATCATTTGATGCTGTTCTTTGTGATCTGCTTTGTGTGCTTTCTATCTTTGTTTTGTGCTTGTAGTCAATATTTCTGCCTTGTAATTGCCTTGAGGCTTACGTGGACCGTGTGACACCTGCAAAAGTGTGTATGAAACCGGTAACAACTTAAATTTGATTGTGTACCACAACTCTACATTTTACTCCCTCCCTGCACTTTTTGTTTTTGATGTGTGAATTTTTATCATTTTATAATATTTACCAACTGCTATTTTGCATTTGCTATAATTGTTATTAACAGTTTGTCTTTTAACTGTCCTGCCAGGGCTAACATTGATTCACATACCACCCTTACAGCCCTGCAGCATCCTGAATATGATTATGTTTTACTTCACCAGTGAGTTGTGAATTTCATGTATTTCATGTTAATCAGAAGCGTTTTGTGTCACCCAAAAGAAATCCCTTTAACATTTCCTGTAATATCCATCTAGTGGTGGTGAATTCCCTTAGTTTTTGTTTATCTACGAAAGCTTTAAATGCTCCCTAGTTCTCTCCCACTCACATAGGAAGTGTGGGACCAGGGAACTCACCTCCATCCAACACTGCTGATTTGGGGAAGGAGAAGATCACAGGTGCAGGGACACCGGTGCTTCTAATTCAGATTTCACTGTTCTTCAGGCCTGGGGTGTCTCAGAACTGTTTCTAAGCATTGAGGTTTTCAGAAACAAGTTACGATCTGTGGCTAGTTTGCTGACTGGCCTTTCCGTGAGTGTGCGTGTGGAGGCGGTGGGCCTGGGACTTCCTCTTCTGCTGTCTTCCTGAACCTAGCATTCTTTACTAAGCACCCTCTAAATGCCAGACCCTGTTCAAGGTCTTAGGAAGGAAGCAGTTAACAAAAGCGACAGTAACTGTGATCCTTGTGGAACATAAATTCTAATGGAGGCAGACAATGATTAAATAGTGTGCTGGAAAATGGAGTGTTCTAATTACGTTACAAGTGCTGTAATTATATATGTGTGTCCCCTGATTATATTGGAACTGTTATTGAGAAAAATAAAGGAAGGGAGGGCAATGTCAGGGTGGCAGTTTTTAATACTGCTGTCAAGAAAGCCTCACGGAGGACTGAAGAAGAGCTGAGCACGCGTGTCCTTCTGGAAGTCTCCTCCGCTGGACCACCACTCTCCCTGCAGACAGCTGCAAGGGGCTCCGTTGCACCTGACTCTTTGCCCACACGGGGCAGTCTCCTGTTCTATGTTGTTATTCTTTCTTTTTGCCAGTTTTGTTATTAATTAGTATTTTTAGAGAATTGCTAACCTTGTTTGTTGTTGGTCTGCTTTCTGTTCTTTATCTTCTTTGGGCTTTTTGCTGTTCTTTTCTGACTTCTCATGCTGGATGCTAGTCACGTTAATTTTCAACTTTTCTTTCTTCTTTTCTTTCTTTCTTTCTTTCTTTCTTTCTTTCTTTCTTTCTTTCTTTCTTTCTTTCTTTCTTTCTTTCTTCCTTCCTTCCTTCCTTCCTTCCTTTC
>NW_004955413.1:31186494-31188088 GCF_000276665.1 Chinchilla lanigera
CTTTCTTTCTTTCTTTCTTTCTTTCTTTCTTTCTTTCTTTCTTTCTTTCTTCTTTCTTTCCTTCTTGTTTTCTTGAGACAGGCCAGTTTAGGCTGGCCTTGAGCTCACTTTGAAGCCCAGACTGGTCTCAAACTCAAAATGATCCTCCTGGCTCAGCCTCCTGAAATTAGTGGTGTGTGCCATCACACCTGGCTTCAAATTTTATTTTCTAATTGAAATGATTAAGACTATAAATTTCCTACTGTACAAAGACTAGTGGAATTCTATAAGTTTTGAAATCTCATTACTTTAAAAATTTCTGATTTCCATAGTAATCTTTTTCTTTTATACATGATAAATGTAGGAGTCTTTTTTTTTTAAAAATTTGCAAATATATGCAGTTTTTCTAATAGTCTTGTCATTAACTTTTAAATTACTTAACATTTTGTCTAGAAAACTGGTCAGTATAAAAATCAGCCTTTAAAAATTGTTAAGAATATTTTATGCTCTAGTATGCACTCAAATAAATATTCTATTTCTGTGTGAAAATAATATTTATTCTCTAGCTGTTTTCAATTTTACTTTAAAAAACTTGCTAATCATTGTGTCAAAATATTTAGTTTATGTTTATCTCTTTTTTACTAATAATAGTATAAGATACAGTCAGATTTTCTCCTATGAACATATCTTAGTCAGTAGTTTATTTTTATGTATTTTGAGTCTATGTTACTGGGTTAATTTTTATTTTGATATCTTGGTATATTAACTTTAGGTCATGTTATGCTGACCTTAAAATATTTATGTGTTTTGTTTTAAATCCTAATGAATGTATGTTTCTTTTGATTATTATTTAATTGATCTATACTTTCTATCCTTTTCTTTGACCCTTCTAGCCATCAAAAATTTTGCAAGCTTTCTTATAAATAGTATATAAACTGCCTACTTTAAATCCAGTTCAGCAATCTTTGTCCTTAATTAATCTAGACTATTTATATTTATTGTAAGTAGTGATAAATGTTGGTTATATTTATTTTCTATTTCTCTTACCTTTTCTGTTTATCTTGTCATTGCGTATGTTTATATGTATTAATCAAATTTGTTTTTTCCATTCCATTATTTCCTACTACTACTCTGGAAATTTTGCACTCTAATTTATTGTTAGTTGTTACCTTAGAAAATTTTACTTTTAAATCCAACAAAATAAAGACAATTTTCCCTCCTCAAAAAAAAAAAACAAAAAACAAAAAACAAAAAAAAACCCCACACCTACTCAGAAAAACAAAACAAACAAAACAAAAAGAAAACCAAATGTCAAAAACCAAAAAACAAGCAAACAACCCTCCTACCACATAAGGATCTTCAAATACTTTAACTTCAGAATTCCTTCTTGTTACTTGTGTTGTTTTGCCTTGTTAGGTATATTTCATCAATTTTTAAATTTCATTTTTAAACCGCCCAAGTTGAATTCTGCTGTTTTTTTTTCTCCTTACACATTTTTTCTTTTTTGTTTTTTTGTTTTTTTGTTTTTTATTTTAAGGATAAAAGGAGGGAAACATTAACAGACATACAACATTTTACAACATATCACAAGCACAATACAGACAACACAGAGTTA
>NW_004955413.1:31189688-31353707 GCF_000276665.1 Chinchilla lanigera
GTTGAATGGGAATTGCATTGAATCTGTACAGCAGCTTTGGGAGTATGGCCATTTTCACAATGTTGGTTCTTCCTATCCATGAGCAAGGAATGAATTCTGCTGTTATTGTTGGATTTCATGGGGCTCAGCACGATTTGGTTTTGTCAGTATACTGGCCATTCTCTTTCCATGTCTTCTTTTGTATTTCCCGGTTTCTCCTTAGTGTGGCCTTACTTCTGTCTGAAGCAGGTTCCTCAGAAAGTTCTGTTGAGAAGTTGATTGACGGAGAACGATCTTATTCAGTAATTTTCTATCTGAAAGTGTCTGCTCTTTTCCTTCAGCGCCCTTCCTCACCCAGCTGCGTTACCTTCTCCGGGCACACACTGTCCTTAGCGCCCCTCCTCTGGCAGGTCCGCCGCAGCGGAGAAGCCGGCCTTCCACCTGATCCGGCTCCTTTGCGGCTGGGAGTCTTCTTTCTTGCTGGGTCTAACATCTCCTCTTTGTGTGATACTCCACTTGCACATCCTGTAGTTTAAGGATGGTGTATGTGAGTGTGGATTGCTTTCTTCCTTCTTTTTTAATGTACTTTCTTCCCATTTTGTTTGTCCACTCGCTGTTAATTTTTTTTTTTTTTTTTTGTCTTAGTGAGACAGGGTCTCGCTATGCAGTTCAGGTTGGCCTTGAGCTCACTTTGTAGCCCAGGCTGGCCTCAAACTCACAGTGATCCTCCTGCCTCAGCCTCCTGAATGCTGGGATTAGAGGCATGAGCCACACGCCCGGCTTTTCCAGGTGTTAATTTTTTAGAATCCTCAGTAGCTGCGCCTTCTCTGCCATCTTTCCCTCCTAGTCCATCTCTCACATAAGTCCCATTTGTTTGGACCTGCGTTCTTCTGGCTGCCCAGGTCAGTAATGGCTTTGCTAGCTGAGCATGATCCAGTGAAGCCAGTCGCTGAATTTATTTCCCTTCTAATGTGTTTTATATTTTTGTTTCGAGAACTCCCACAGAGTTATTTTTCAAGTCTATCCCATTACTTTTACAGTCTCTTGTAGTTTACATGTTTACATTTTAAAAATTTTAATAGTATACTTTATTTTATCCAAAGCATCCAAAATAGTATCACTCTAATAATAAGTTAGATGGATAAAAATAGTTAATAAGACATTGTAGATAGGTAGAATATACATATTTTTTAAAAAGTCTTGACTTGCTGCATTTCAAGTGCTCAGCAGACAAGGTGGCTAAATCCAAAATTTTTATTTCTTAGAGGATTTTTCACCTGTGCGCTTCCTAGTCCACCCTATCCAAATGCAGGAGCTGCAGGCTCTGGGGTGTGTTCTTCTGCCGTGGCTTCTGCTGCCCATTGCGTATGCAGCCTGCCGCTTTGTTTATTTTGTGATTTTTTGACACGGTCCAATTTTCTCATAGCTTTATATGTGAGAATTATTTGAGGCCTGTATTGAAAGTGTATTCTCTTGGAGAGAATTTTCATTTGTATTAGATTCTGTTAGGGGCATCGGGTTGCTACCAGCTCCGAATAGGACAACTTTAAAATAATTTCTCACTTGAGGTTTTTTCTTTTCTTCTTGGCACAGCTGGGGTGAGTTCAGGTTGCAAAATCGCGCACGAGAATTGGCTTGGGGATTCAGATTATCGTGGGAGCTTTTTATTTTCTATCTGCTCAGCACAAAGTTTGAACCAGGACAGATCTTTATTGTATTTTTTATGAGGTCTTTGTGTACTCCTAGGATGTTAGTATATCCTAGATATATCTATCTATATCTGTCTATCTATCTCTCTATCTACTATCTATTATCTATCTCTCTATCTATCTCTCTATCTGTCTATCTATCTATCTCTCTATCTCTCTATCTCTCTCTCTATCTCTTTCTCTCTATCTCTCTATCTCTCTGTCTATCTATCTATCTATCTATCTGAGCTCCTACATTTCATGGGCGTTTCTCTTGTGAGATTCCCCTCTTCGTGCCAGCCCTGCCTCATCCCATGCACCCCAGCTCTGTGCAGCTCTCAGGTCACAAGGTCAAGATAGTGTGGGGTTAGGTGACAAGTCTGGCCTCTTTCTCTTTCTGGGATGCCCCTTCCGCTTTGCATGTCTCAGGTTTCTGCTCTGATGACACAATACCCAGATAATCAGCTTATGAAGAGGGAAGGCTTACTTTGGCTCAGAGTTCTGTGGGTGCGAGTCTCTGATCCACGGGCCCTGCTGCTTGGGGCCTGTGATGAGGCATCGTGTCGTGGCGGAGTGTGAGTCAGGGAGCAGACCCAGCTCCTAAGGCTTTCAGCACCTTGGGCTTCAAGACCCCAGCTCCAGCATGCGTGGTGGTCGGTCCCTGATGCCACAGTTTGCACGCTCTTCACGCCCCCAAAGTCTTCTGTGTTGGGAGTCTGGTCTTCATTATTGTGATGCTGAGAGGCTGTATGAGGTAGGCTCCCCGGAGGAATGGGACCCATAGAAATGTATGTGTAGTTATGCTGGAGATTTATCATGGAGGCCCACAGGGTCAGAGGCAGGAGAGTCCAAAGTGGTGGTCTTTCTGCTGGACACTGGTGGATCCAGTAGCTGCTCGACCACGAAGATGGAAGACGCAGAAGAAGAGGACCAAGGATCCAGCACCAGCCCCAGGTCGAAGGCCTGTAGCTCGCGGGTAGAGTGTGAGTCTGTGTGGGAAGGATGAAGAAACCGGAGATGCGCCTCCAAGGTGACCACAAAGACCGGAGTGCTTCCAAAGTGGGGACACTGCCTTCTTCTTCCCCCTTTTACCCTCCCCACACTACAAGCCTATTGGTTGATGCCACCCACATTTGGGGTGGGGCTTCCCCCCAGTTGGCTGGCCTACCTGTCAATCATCCATGGTCACGGGCAGAATTGCTCCATTAATCTGCCAGGCTTTTCTTAACCAAGTCGGGTTGACATGCCATGATGAAAGCTCACAGAGATGGAGAACGTTTAAGAAGTAGGGCCTTGTGGGGGTTCCTCAGTCAGTTAGGGCTGTGCCCTCAGTCAGTCAGTTAGGGCTGTGCCCTCAGAAGCGACTGTGGGACCCGGGCTCTGCGGCTCCCTGTCTTGAGACACCTTCCTTTCTTCTCTCATCCCCCTTCCCCTGGGAGGCTTGCTCTAGAGCTTGCACTATGCTATTAGCACTTCCAGCCTCTGAAACTAAATAAACCTCTGTTCTTATAAAGTTAGCCCACCCCGGGTGTTTCATTACAGTAATGAAAAAGGGCCTTGCCCACGCTGAGGAGTTACTATTTCCTGCCCACTCAGCAAGACATTGCAAAAGGGATTTTTGGAACTATCTTATTGGCCACGTTTAGCTGCTATCAGATGGGTTGTTTGTGTTATTTATTTTTCATAACTGTGTTTTGCTCTTTTTGTTTCTTTACTGTGTCCCGCCTTCATCCTCCATCCCTTCTGTGGCCTCACGAGTACTCGTTGTGGTAGATTAGGCTTAGGCTTGTGTCTCTGCAGGTGGCACGGTGGGTACGGAGGGGTGAGCAGCACCAGGCCGGGGCTCTTTGCAAAGCCATGAGAGTCGTAAGCCGAGGCACAGGAGATCTTTAAGACTCACAGTCAGGTGGGGGCGTAAGGAGACAGCCATGCTGGTGGCGTGACACTCAGGTAGGGCCGCGGTCCTCCGGGCACACTGGACACACAAGGGCACGTGCTGACTCAGCACACAGCCGGACCAGCACCCTGAGCTGTTCTTTGGGCCAGGGTGAAGCCGGTTTAGTGGGGCAGGACCTGGTGACGTGGACACTGAACTCAGTTCAGTGAAGTTTATGAATCCCCATCTGAGCTCCCAAGGAAGCAGATCTGAGACCTCATTTTCATGTGTCTTTTCAATTCTGAGACCTGGGTAGCAAGCAAAGCTATTAATCGGGACTGTCCACTTTTTGAATGGTGGGGAAAGGGGAGCAGAGCTGAGGGGAGCATACCATGGTCCTCAAAGCTTCTCTATCACATTTTATTGGCCTGAGCGAGTTCCCTGGCCCGTGGGGCACCCTCCACAGGGAGATGCCCCTGCCAACAATGACAGTGACGTGGGGGTTGCTTAACCCTGGGACAGGAGAGAACAGTGACTGCATGGAAAACACAATGCTAAGTACCTGATAACCCCAAAAGAGAAGGCTTAGCTCTGGGGTGGGGAGCAGGCTCAGCCAGCAATGACTGCACCCCCAGGGGTTCAAACAGCACCTAACCCTAACCCTAATAGTGTGCTGGCCCGACAGTTCTCTGGGGCTCCACAAGAACACCTCACTTGGAGCTGAAGGAGGCAGACAAAGCAGCCCCACTGCACTTTGACCCCTGGGCACCATGGCGCGGATCCTCCCACATGACCGGGACCCAGCCCAGACTCTCGTCACCTCGTAGGAGACTGCCCAGCAGGCGGGTCACGGTGGAGCTGAGGTAGGTAGGAGATGTACACTACAGTGTACTGTGTGAAAGTCAGCTCTCTCTAGGTAGGTTGTAAAACTGAACCAAGTATTCCTGTCATCACATGTGTGTATGAACGAGAGTTTCAGGGACCGGCTCTCGTGTTTATGGCACTGGCTGGCAGGTCTAACATCTCAGGACAGGCTGGGGGTGCACACCTGGGGAGGAGTTGGTGCTGAAGTTCAGGTCCAAAGCTCATCAAAAGTCCAGTAGAATCCCTTCTATTCCCTCTTAAGCAGGGGTCACTCTTTGTCCTTCTGAGGTCGGCGACTGCTTGAAGTCTGCTCACAAGATAGAGGGCAGTCTACTTTAATTGAAGCCCATCAATTTAATATGACTCCCCTACAACATTGCCCTCCACAGAAACATCCAGAATAACGTCACACCGAATACCTGGGCTCCTCAGCCAGGCCAAGTTCACCCGCGACGGTAGCCGTCAGGCTCGGTAGGTGGGGAAGGGGAGATGTCTGTCTTGAACAAGAGATGCCAGGGCCAGCGAGGACACGGGTACAGAAGCCCCTGCTCACTTGGTTCTTGACTGTCTTGTCTGTGAGCCCGCTCCTCCAGGGTGCCACATGGGCCTGTGAAATCTTGCTAAGTTTTGAGATGGACATGCCCAGCATGGGCGATCTGAGCTCACTGGCACTGGGGAGCTTGCTTCCGGCCGCCCAGCTGGTCCATGGCTCCCTGTGGCACGTTTGCCCAGCACGTGCTCTGGGGGAGAAGCTCATCGGGGTGTGAAGGGAGGTCACCGCACCCCCTCTGCCTCACCACCCAGCCTCCTCCGGTCCCTCCTCCGGCCCCGCAGCTCTGTGGAGGCAGAGAGCCAGGCAGAGCCCCGCCCTGGGTCCACCCCCGCATCAGGGGCTGGGCGGAGCTGGGAGGCAGCCCGAGGGTCTGATTGGGTGGCCGTCGGCGGGTTCTCACCTGGTCAGGTCCACTCCCGGGCGTGTGGGCGCCCTGGGCGTCGCAGGGTGCTGGAAGCTGGTTGCCGTGGAACCTGCCCCCGTTCCCTCCGCTCCTTTTTGGCTCAGTCCTCGTTTCCTCTCTTGCATTCCTGCACACGCTGTGCTTCGGTTTCTCTCAGCCCTTCCCTGGGTCTGGGATCCACCGCTTTTCTTCACCAGGAAAATCCTACCCTTTTCTCAGGCGGGGCCCACGAGTGCCGCGCTGGATGGAGAGGCCCTCTGCGAGCCCCGGTGACGCAATGGAATGTGCTGAGTTTTCACCCTGCTCACCTGTGTCTGTCCTGTAGGGTTCTAGATGGTTGCATCTCTCTCTCTCTCTCTCTCTCTCTCTCTCTCTCTCTCTCTCTCTCTCTCTCTCTCTAACTCGAGATTGACCCTAGGGCCTTCACAGCAATCTACATTCCCCAGCCCTTTTCATTTTGAGACTGCATCTTGTTAAGTTGCTAAATTGACCAGGCTTGGATTTAACTTGGGATCCTCCTGCCTCAGCCTCCCAGAGTGCTGGGATAACAGATGTGCTCTCACCGCGCCTGACTTAGGCTGACTGTTTCATGCCCAGGACTGAGGCTGTCTTGAGCACTACACTGGCGCTGGGTGACTAGCGAACACAGCTGTGACTCCGGCAGCTGAAATGGATCGCTGCCTTCAGAGGTGGGGACGCGGGAGCTGAGGAGCCTTGAGGGGCCCAGGCCTTCTCGGCAGGGCTGGTTTGTGCCGGCCTCCCCGGCAGCCGGCTTGCTCGACACCACACTGCTGAGCCGGGAAGATATTTATTTGTCTCATACCTGGAGAAATGGGATCCTGTTTCCTCGGTTACATTTATGAGTAAAATGTCCTCTTCGGTTGTTCAAAGAAGCAAGTTTTAGACCATTAACTTTTTTTATTTTACCTTTTATTGGAGTTTAAATAACAAGGTGAGCAAGGAGCACAATGCGAGCGATTATGAAACCATAAACGGCGTTTAGAGTCCTCAGGGGGCAGGCGCAGGGCTCGGAGCCAGGGGGAGAAGAAAGATCCGCTCCAAGCACAGCATTTATCTAACCTTTCCTTTCACGGAGTAACTCTATAAGAAAAAAAGGAGGGATGGCGGTGCAAACCGCACGTTGGCCTGCGGCTGCCAGCTGAGATTCTCAGCCGAGGCTCGGGGGACAGGCCTGGTCTCCGTGTGCCCACCTGGTTCCTTACAGGTGACACTGGGTGGCTCTGGGGTTGCACAGGCCGCAGACAGAGCGCCCTGGGCCCGCGTCTGACACCAAGTCTAGCTGTTGAGCTGCTGACCTGTGAGGTGGCAGGTGCTCCGGGCCTGAGGGTCTGCTGTGCACGGTGGGAGCAAGCACGCACCTGTGACAGGTGTGTTACGACAGGTAAATCAGACGGAGTGCAACATCCTTGTGACAGTGAAAAATCTGTGCTGTGACTTGTTACCTAAAATATCACTGTACCATTTTCCTCACCGATAATAACATGTGTTGAGCAGGCTTTGGAAGAGGGGCGCCATGGATCCCGGGGCAATGGTGCCAGGTGTCCAGGTCCACTGAGGATGCTCTGCGGCACTTCCTGGCTTGCTGTCCCTTCTGGCCGCCCTCCGACCCTCCCAGCCTGAGGGCTTTGTGATGACTACGCCAGCCGGCTCTGATGCCCTGCTGCATGGCACCCCTGGGAATTCCCTTAAGCTTTGGTGGGGGCAGCTAGAGCTGCTTCACTCTCTCCCTTTCCCATGTGCGGGCTTTCTGAGCTCTAGTGCTTGCCAATCCTGGGTGCACTGGCAATAATTCCTCTTTTGTGTTTTTTTTAAAATTAAGTTTATTGGTACATTTGAAATACACACAACGATCATATTCATCACAGGGAATTTGTAGCCGTACATGATACATTTTGATTCCTCTTTTTTCCCCAACCCCCTCTCCTCCCATCAACCCCTCTTCCCCTCTCTGTTTACAAAGCTCTGTTTCCATTTTATCCTTTTTTGTTTTTTCTTTTCTAGTCCTTCCTTTTCCCCTTCCTCCACACTAGTTCCTCTTTCCTTTTGAACAATTTCTTCCCATTTCACAATATTTATTATATATTTTGGTCCTTATGTACTCTTTCAGTCTCTTACACCACGGAGATGAAGAGTATGGTTTCAACTTGCATCCATTTATCTAGAAATGTCTCAAGTTTATCCTTCTTTATGGCAGAGTAGTACTCCACTGTATAAAAAAATCCCACATCTTCTTATTCATTCCTCTGTTCATGGGCATTTGGGTTGTTTCCAAGATTTAGCTATGACAAACTGTGCTGCTACAAACATGGGTGCACATATATCACTGTGGTATGATGTTTTTAATTCTTCTGGAAAAATACCCAGGAGGGGAACAGCTGGGTCAAATGGGACCTCTAACTCTAGTTTTTTAAGGAACCTCCATACTGATATCCATATCAAAAAATAGAAAGTTATCCCTTGCTCATGGATAGGAAGAACCAACATTGTGAAAATGTCCATACTCCCAAAGCTGTTATACAGATTCAATGCAGTCTCAATCAAAACACCATTAGCATATTTCACAGAACTAGAGAAAATATTCCTAAAATTCATTTGGAACCACAAGAGACTGAGGATAGCAAACACAATTCTCAGCAACAAAGGCAAGGCAGGGAGCATTACAATTTCTGACTTAAAATTATACTGCAAAGCTGCTGTGATAAAACTGCATGGTACTGGCAAAAAGCAGACCCAAGAATCAATGGAGCAGATTAGAAGATGCAGAATCAACACCAAAAACACTCAGCCACCATATCGTTGACAAAGGAGCCAAACATGTTCACTGGAAGAACCTAATGCTCTTTAATATATGGTGCTGGAAAAATTGGCTTTCCACATGCCAAAGATTAAAACAAGACCCATGTCTATCACCATGCACTAAACAAAAATCAGAATGGATCAAAGATCTAAATATTAAAACAGAAACACTAAATCTGCTGGAAGAGAGAATGGGCAGAACTCTTGAAGACATTGGTGTAAACCAATATTTCGTGAACAAAACCCTGATCACACAGGAAATAATACAAAGAATCAATAACTGGGATCTCATCCTATTAAAAAGCTTTTGTCTTTTGGTGCAAAAGAAATCACCAACAGAGTGAAAAGACAATCCATAGAGTGAGAAAAAGTTTTAGCCAGTTGTCCTTCAGACAAAAGGCTAATATCTAGGGCATGAAGAACTGAAAAAAATCAGGCCCCCTAAATTCAAAGACCCAATCCAAATGTGGGCATCTGAGATCAATATACACTTCTCAGCTGAAGAAATACAAATGGCAGATGAATATATGAAAAAATGTTCAACACCACTGGTTATCAGAGAGATACAAATGAAAACAATGCTGAGATTCCATCTCACCCCAGAAAGAATGACTATTATCAAGAAATCAACCAGTAACAAATGCTGGAGGGGCTGTGGGGATAAAAGAACCCTTCTCCACTGCTAGTGGGAGTGGTGCAAACTCTTTCTCATGTTTTTACCAGATATGATAAAAATACAAAGAATGCTCTGGCTGGTGCCATCGAACAGAAAGACAGGAGCATAAAAATGTGGTGCTGTGTCTTCGTCCACCTTACTCACCAGATCTGGCACCAGTGACTGCTGGCTCCTCCCCAAAGTCAAAAGGACCATGAAGGAATGTCTTCAGGACATCAAGGCAGCCACAACAGGGTGATCAGAGACACTCACAAAAGAGGACTCCAGAACTGCTTCAGAAAGTGGCAGAAGGTCCCGGTACCGGAGAAAAAAAAAACAAAACAAACAAAAAAAAAGAAAGTGGCAGAAGGGTGGGATGAGAGTGTTTGATGTGAAGAGGGGGATTCTGAAAACTCGTGCGATGTGTCTTCTAATGTCACACACTTTTAGAACACACAACCATTTACTGTATTCATGGACCATACCTCACATGTCTGCAGCAAATTGCTTCACGCCAAAGTTTTACTTGAAATCTCCAAGAAGCACAAGAAACCGACTCTCTGCACACTGGACGTGCTATGCTAAGCTGTGTAGCCATCTGCAGCATCCGTTCCTTCATTGATTTCACACATAGTTGCCGAGTCCTACTCTATCTGGTCACTGTTAGCCTAACGTACGCAAGATGAGCGGAACGCAGCTGAGTCCTGAGCAGATAGTTCCAATGCAATAAGATAAATGTTCTCAACACGTTGTCACGTGGGCCTGGGCACGGGGAGTCAGGTGCCACCCAGGACCTGAGCTCCTACCTGGATGCTGGGCACGGGTCCTGGGAATGAGCAGACTGATCCTGCACCCGTGGCAGTGCAGTCCCGGTGAGGCACAGATTTCAGGAAGGGGTGACTTTTGGGTCTCGTGGCTGGGGCCTGAAAGGATCTGTAGAAACCCGAGGGAAGTAAGGGAATGGAAGGGTGGGATAATAGGGAAATGGAAGGAGCAGTGTTCCTACAGGAGAAACAGCAAAGAGATGGTTGCAAGGCCTGGCCCTGAACCTCAACGGTGTCGGCAGGGAGGGAGACGTGAGGACAGGGAAAGGCGTCTGTGGTGTCCGTGGACTGAGGGCTGGTGGGGCTGAAGCTCCGCGATCAGGGTAATAAAGGGAAGGAAGGCGACACTGTGGGCTGGGCTGGGAGAGCAGGGTGCTGTCGTGGCTCCTCAAGAGGCCTGACCAGGGCTGTCACCACCGGGCCTGAAGGTGAGCAGGGAGGACACAGGAGGACAGGGGCTGAGAACAGGAGCAGGTGGGGCTAGGGGCACACCGAGCTGGACAGTGAGACCACCAGGAAGGGTGACTGGAGTGGCTGGGCAGAGGGACGGGGGCAGGAGTGAGGGGGGCTGGAGAGAGCGCCCAGGCGCAGCAGTAACGTCAGCTGGGTTGGCGGTGGGTGGAGAGGTGGATGTGTGCAGTTCCAGACCGGGGTGTTCCACGCAGGAGACGTGAGCTTGGTCTGCAGCAGAGGTGCACAGCACCAGCGGCACAGAGGTCCCTGATTTTACCCAAGTAAAGCCAGGGCATGCAGGAAGCCGAGTCCTGGAGGAGGAGTCTGGGCCTGCCAGGTACACAGAGGGACAGCTCTGGCAGCATGGATGGAGTTGCCCAGGACCTCAGGAAGATTCTGGGCCATCGATCTGGTCAGGTTTGGGTCTAAGCTGTCATGGACTGGGGGTCAGTTTGGTTGAATCACTTAACCTTCTTGCATTTTATTTGAAATGAGAAACAATTCCTCCTTCCTTGGTCTGTTATAGATGATAAAGAATAACACATGCATTTTATTTGGAGATGGTTAACTAGATTACACTCTCCTCTCTGTGACCAGGTTTCTTCATCTGTGAATGTATAATAATAGATCTTTGGGGTGTCACACGAGGTAGACGACTGCAAATGAACATAGTACACGTGTCCCACCTCATAAGTGTCACTCAACAATTTTTAAATTTAACCCCGAGGCCTCTTCTTGTTTTGTAAAACAGAGATAATACCACCCTCATGGAAATTTTTCTAAAATATCAATTACTTTAGCATAGTTTCACTTAACTTCATTTTTTAAAACCAGCAAGTGCCCACACATACACACACACACACACACACACACACGCATGCATGCATGTACAAGCAATTGCTGTATCTACTGTGATAGTTGTGCTCAATCTAATTGAAATGAAATTGGAGTTGATTTAATTATTGGCATTTAGAGAACAAAATTTTGCTGGATCCATGTATATTACATAGAAATCCAAAAGAACCTGAAATGCCAGTAAGTGATTAGTTCATTATGTAGACTAATTGCTTTTACAGTTATAAATAAATTCAAAATATCGCAGATCTAAAGTACACACCTGTGCACTAATTGCTTTTCTGAGAGCCGTTTCCATGGTGGCAGAGTACACGTTCCGCCTCCCACAGACAGGATGGTGCAGGTGGGCACCGCAGACGCACTTCAGCGGGGCCTGGTACGCCAGACTTCAGCACCGCGGTCCCTGGACAGCTCCATGCAGAGCTGGCTAACTCAGGATTTTAGAATAATATTAATTAGGTTTGCAAAAGATTTTTCACTGCCGAGAACACTGGCCTCGGAGACTGCCAGCAACACCTTCTGTGCCCCACGGTGTATAAAGCACCGTCTGGAGCTGGTGCCCTGGTTCATTTGAGTCCAAATCCTTATCTCTCTGCCAATGTGATTGGTGGAAACAATACTTTCTTGGGAACATTTTAAAAAGAAACTAATGACCAGAACTCTGGATGCTTTAGTTAAATATGTGCATTTTAAAAAGCTTGCTTCTGTCTGAATTTGCATAATGGTTCTTTCCCATAGGCCAAAGTTACCTTTTACTCTGTTTAATAGACTCAGTATTACATAGAACCATATGCAAAATGATGACCTCAGGAGGCTCCTTTTGCCCAAAACGCCTTCTTCCCTGATTGCCCACCTGTGACCTCCGTGGCTGAGTCTACTTCCTAATGGAGCTATAGCCTTTCTTTGTCCCCGTGTCTAAGTGAAAATGCACTGCCAGATGAAAGCCCAGGCCTTGGAGAGGGGTCCTGAGTGAGGCGGGAATGACCTTCCCTTCTGTGCCTGGGGCACGCAGCCCCCCACCAGTCACTGAGGCAGGGTGCCTCAGTGCACACGTGCTGGAATGAGAGAACACCTGGGGCCGTGCAGCTCATAAAGAACAGAACCTTGTTTTTCCTAATTCCTGTGGCTGTCAATCCAAGATCAAGGT
Organism: Chinchilla lanigera; assembly: GCF_000276665.1. Classification (NCBI taxonomy): domain Eukaryota; kingdom Metazoa; phylum Chordata; class Mammalia; order Rodentia; family Chinchillidae; genus Chinchilla; species Chinchilla lanigera. Next base: position 31,201,803 of record NW_004955413.1, read on the forward strand.
CCCGCCAGTAGCTTTGGTTGTCTGGTGAGGGTTACAGCCCCTGGAGAGGAGGAACCTTGTCCTTAAGTGGCAGAAGGCAGAGCGGCAAGTGGCTGAGCACCATGCAATGTCTCTTTCACAAGACCTTGATCCATCCCGTGCATAGGGGAGCAGCTGTCATGGCCTCATCGTCCCTAGAGGCCCCACCTCTTGATACTGTCACATAGGCCACCCTGGAATTTTGGAGGGGTGTACAACAATTTTGGAGGGGTGTACAACTTAGAGCTGTGTGTGTATATATATATATATATATATATACATTTTTTTTCTTTTGAAACAATTTCAGCCATACAAAATAAATTGCAGAAGTGGTCCCTTCTTTAGGAGATCCTACCTGAGTTTCACTAGTCACCCCAGGGTTGTTCTGTACAGCAGAAGGTCCCAGTTTGTATCCCTTGCTGTGGATTCTTATTCTTTTGAATCTATTTCTGGACCAGTTTCTCAGCTTTTGCTCAGCCTTCATGACCTTGAAGTTTACAGGCCAGTTATCCTGTGGAACGTGCCTAACTTTGGGATCTCTAACACTTCACCACTGTTAGACCCCGGTTCTGTGTCTTTGCTGTTGTGCTTCCAGCCGCAGGTGTCCTGTGAGACCCATTTCTCCTGTTGGTAGTCATCACTGTACCCGTTAGTTATTGTATGTAACAAACTACACCAACATTTTGCAGTGTTAAAAAATGACACTTTATAATCTTGATGGCTTCTGTGTGTTAAGATCTCGGGAATGGCTGCGAGTTAGACTCGGGGTCTCCACAGAAGTTGCAGTGAGACAGACCTGGGTGACTTTCTCCTCTTTCCTTGTGCTCTCATCTCTCCCAGGCAGGCCAGTCTGGGTGTCCTCATACACCCAAATGTCCTCCGTCTGTGGGGAGCATCCTCACGGTCCCCACACACCTTTCCTGGCAGCTGGCTTCCCACAGAGCACAACTGAGGAAACAAGGGGGAAATGGGTGACATTTCAGGACCCTGTCTCGGGCGTGATTTCCACCATCCTCTATGGCCAAGGTGGCAGTGTTCAAAGGAGGGGGGGTGGCAGCGTCAGGGCTACAAGGAGAAGAGCACACAGTGGGGGCACACACTTGCTTCCATCAAGGACCTCTGTAGAAAATGCAGTTTGTTGCATTGCTTGATTAGAGCAGTATTAGTCTATTTTTCTTTCAATTTATAAGCACTCTATGGGGAATATCGTGAGAACAGATGAACCACTGTCTTCTCCCCACCCTTACCCTTTAGTTTAGCACCCGTTGGTATTTCTTGATTAGATCATGTCTAGGCTGATAAACAGTGATTTTCTAATGCTACCATTCCTTCTATACTTATTTTTTGGCATCCTTCTGTAGGAGAGCTTGCTGTTATTTGTATATTTATGCGTGCATATATTTGTGATATCAGTATAGCTTCAGGGGTTCCAGTGTTACTCAAAACACGAATATGTCACTCTCAAAACTTACCTTGATGTTTATTGTTATTGTTTAGGCCAAAACTATCCCCTCAAAGGCACCTATGTTCAGAGGTGGGGTTTTTGGAAAGTGATTAGATCATAGGGATGCTAACCCCATCGGTGGGTTAATTTGTCAACGATTTCATAGCTGACTGCGTCTTGGGAGCATCTGACACTTTCTCTCTTTCTTGACTGCTGTGAGTGAAGCAGCTTCCTTCACCAAGCCCTTTAGCCTTGATGTTTGTGCTTGAACCAGCTGACCATGGACTGAAGCCTCTGAAACCGAGAGTCAAAAATTCTTTTTCTCATTTAAACTGTGTGGATCGGGATTTTGTCCCAGCAACAAAAAGGCGACTACTATGTTTATATTTTCCCAGGTTTGGCAGGTGGGAGCCCCAAGCTGGCTTTCATGTCCTTGAAGAAAACGAAGCTTGATTGAACTATAAGACTTGAGTATTACAAAATGATGCTGCTCTGCACACACGTGTTCTCCTTTTTGAATAGACATAGGCTTGATTATGCTTTAGGAAAACAAATGTGTGAAATGGGAGGATCATAGGATAGGTGTGCAATTACCATTTAAAATCTGCCAAGGTGCCCTCATGCCCACTCACATCATCCAGCCATTGGCAGGGGCAGTCTTCCTCTGCTATGTGTGTGGCAGCATCAAATTCTGTTTTTGTTTTTTTTTTTCCGTTACCGGGAATCGATCTCATGACCTTGTGCTTGCCAGGCTGGCGCTGTGCCGCTGAGCTAAATCCCCAGCCCCCAAATTCTGGTTTTTAATTTGAATTTTGCCAGGGATGATGGTGCCAAGTGCCTTTTCACATGTTTAGTTGTTAAGTATATGCCATCTTTGCTCAAGGTTTTATTGTTCAAAAGTTTTATTCTTTTTTGTAAAAGATCAGATTTTCCTCCCTTGAGTGTTGGCATACTTAACATATTCTGGATCCTTATCTTTTGCCTGATGTATAATTTATTGATATATAGGATATTTTCTCCCACTATGTGAGCCTTCTTTTTATTCTCCTAGTGATGTCTTTCAAAAAAAGCACAGTTGTTACCTTATGCTTTTTTCCAGACTTTGCTTTTAGTGACACCTTAGCCTAACTCAAGGTCATAAATGTTTTCTCTTGTGCTTTCTTCTAGAATATTTATAATTTTCACATGTGTATTGACTTAAATTTTTATAAGATGAGAAGTAGGGACAAGAATGCAATTCCTTTGCGTATACATGTCCAATTGTTCTAAACACAACTGATGCCATTGGTGAAAAACTTAAACCCTTTGCACTGAATTGACTCAACATCTCTGTCAAAAGTCAGTAGGCCACGTGTCTGAGGGTGACTTTAGACTCTATTCCAGTGATACTATTTTCTAACTTTATGCTAATACCATACTACCTTGGTTGATATAGCTCTGATATCAGTTGGTCTTGGAATCAGGAAATGTTAGTCATCCTCACATGGACATCTTTTGCAAAGTTGTTGAATTATTTTAAATCCTTTGCAGTTCCAGAGGAATTTTATCAAGAGCTTAACTTCTACAACAACTCTGCTGGGATGTTTCAGTGATATTTTGTCAAATCTACAGATCAGCTTGAGAAAGAACTGTCTGTGGGACACTTAACTGTCTTGATTACTTTTCTGTCATTGCTGAGACAAAATACCTGATGCCCAGAATTAAGGAAGGAAAGGTTTATTTAGCTCACAGTTTGTGGAGATTTCAGTCCATACTCAGCTGGCTCCATGGCAGGGTGGCACATGTAAGAGGGCAGCAGTTCATGACAACAGGAAATAGCAAATCAGCAAGAGCAAAAAGGGAGGAGCATAGAGCAAGCCTCTTTCCCTCCCTTATAGTGTACACAGGCTGCCTGCCCCAGGGTGGGTGTAGCACTCACACCCATAATCCCAGCATTGGACCATGAATCAATCATAAACTCTAGAAGCCCCCTCATGACCTCATGAGGCTTTTGGGGGACATCTAGACACAGACCATAATATTAACAATATTGAGCCTTTCAGTGAGTGAACATATTATACTCAGTATTTGCTTAGATCCTTTTAATTTCACTCAGCAAGTCTTTATAGTTTCCAGTGTATAAATCTTTTTACATCCTCTGCCAAGTTTACCTCAATTATTTGATATTTTTATGCTATTATCTCATTTTCAAGTTTCAAAACTGAATTATTACTAATATAGAGACACATGATTGCATGCATGGATGGATCTTGTATCCTGCATTCTTGTTAAACTCCCTTACTGATCTAGTATTATTTTGGCAGATTTTTTCACATTTTCATAAGACTATCCCGTTTTCTATGCATGAAGTTGGTGTTATACCTTTCTTTCCCACCTGAGGTGTTTTTGTTTCTTTTTCTTGCCTTATTTCACTAGCTAGCATCTCTAGCATGCCAATTAGAAGAGGTCAAGCCTCATGGAATAATGGAGAAATATGAATCTCTGGACTGGAGATTTTTCTGTCAGTACTATAAAGATGTTGCTTTTCTGACTTCTTACTCAAGATCATTTCTGATGAGATGTTTCTTCTTTATATTATTTGTGATGAGAAATTGCTATTATATTGCTTGTTGGTTCTTTGTATGAAACAACTTTTGTTTTTATGGTTTTTCTTTCTACTACTTGTTTTGAATGAAATGATCAAAATATGCCTTGATGTTGCTTCCTTGTCTTTTTTGTGCCTGGAGTTCATTGAACTTCTTGGATCTGTGGGTTGTAGTTGCCATAAAATCTGGAGTATTTCACTGACCTTTTTCTTTCTCCACCCCTGCACCATCCTCTCTTCCTCAGGGATTCAGGTTACACCTGTACCAGGCTGCTTGAGGCAGTCCCCTGGCTTGTTAGTTCTCTGTTCATGTTTTGAAACTTATGTTTCTCTTTGTCTTATTCTGTGTGCTTTCCACGGCTTTGGCTTCAAGTTCCCTCCTCTTTCCTCTGGCCAGGATCTTGTCCAGAGCACGTCTCCACTCATGCATCAGGGTTCTCATCTCTAGATATGCAGTTGGGGATGCTTTTCTTGCTCATTTTCCATGAACATATGGAATTAACTCTTGAACATATGGAATGCTGTTATAATGACTGCTTTAATGCCCTTCTCTGCTAATTCTAGCATCTGTGTCATTTTGGGTTGGTTTTGGCTGTTTTTCTCCTCACCCTGGTTGCATTTTCCCCACGTCCTTGCATGCCTGCTGATTTTCGGCTGGATGCCAAGCGCTGCGAATTTTACCTTGTTTGATGCTAGACATTTTGTATCCCTAGAAATAATTCCAAGCTTTTTTTTTTTTCCCTAGGATTCAGTTAAGTTACTTGAAATAATTTGGTCCTTTCAGGTCTTGCTTTTAAGATTTGTTAGGTGGGAATTAGAGCAGTGCTCAGTCCAGAACTAATTATTCTGCACTAATGAGGTGAGAGACTTCCTAGTAGGATCCTGACGGCTGATGAAAGCTGAGCTCTTCCTGTCTGGCCGTGACCTGCTGGACTCCAGGTCCTCAGTGTGCGTTAGTCACTGTTGCCTTGAGTGTCCTCGAGGGCTCCTTCGCTGGCTCTGGACTGTTTCTCCTACTCACATGCTAATCAGCGTTCAGCTGGCTCAGGCAGGGTCTGTCCCCACAGATCTCTGGCTTTCTGTCTGCTGTGCTCCTTTCTGCGGCTGCTTGGCAGCTACAGCCGTCTTCATTTCCCCAGACCTCTGCTCTGTCTCCACGCAGGGCTCCCCTGGGTTCTGACCCTGCACTCTCCCTGAGTTCCACCCTGGAAAACTCTCACAGCTGTGCAGTGTGCTCCCCATGGGCTCCCCGTCCCCCAGGCCCACCTGCTTCTGCTGTCTGAAAGTCTGGCATACACAGACCATTGCTTCCCATCCTTTGTCAGCTTTTGGGGTTGAGTTAGAGGGTGGTGTACAGTGCATTCAGTCCCCAGAGGCAGTTACCTGCTCTGTAATTCCGATGTCCACATCATTCACCTAGCGATTCCCTACTCTCTGCTCCTCCAGCCTGGTCCGCCCTCATCTCCTTATTTCTCTGTCCTAGTCCTGGATCATCCATCTCTCCCAGGAGCCCCTGTCCAAGTCCTGGTAAGCGGATGGATCCAGGCAGTAGATGCACAGATTTCTGTAGAAGTTGGTGCCGTCGGGCTGGTTTGGGGAGGTGTTTGGGAATAGATGTGTGAATGCACACATGCACATCTACGCCTGTGTCCCTTTGTGATGTGCAGAAAGCCAAGCATCACCAGACTCTCCCCTCCCTCCCTCTCATCCCGGGAGATCCACACGGGCGCTCCTCGGTCCGCATTTCCAGCGCCTTTCTGAACTTCCGTGCGTGCTGACAAACAGAGGGCATCAAAGTGCCCTAAGTCAGATCTGAATCCTTCGGGAGCCACCGCCTGCTGAGAGGGGCGTGTGGAGGGAGTGGGCCCAGACCGAGCCAAGCTGAGCCCAGCTGGCAGCTGCACGGACCCAGGACAGTGTCAGCCGCGGCTCCTGTCCCCTGCTCACCGCACAGCGACATCACATGGACTCTAACTGCCAGGGTGCTGCTGCTGCGAGGGCACTAGGCGCTGTGTGGACTGAAAGGACAGCGGCTGCTGTCCCCACGGTGGGGCCAGCCTTGAGGGAGGAAGGGCCAAGGCAAAGACAGGAGACCATCAAGCCATGGCTCAGACCAGCCCCAGGGAAGAGGAGGGGCTGACAAGGAGCTCTCAGGTGTGCCTTGTTTATTCTGCCCTCATGCTGGTGGTCTCAGCACGTCAGACACTGCTTGACATGCAGGACACCTTCCTCGAGGACGGGAGGGGTATGGTGGCAGGCAGGGAGCTCTGCTTACACGATCCCCGGAAGAGAAGCTGCACCCTGAGGGTGACATGCCTAGGGCTGGCCCTTGGAGGCGCAGTGACTGGAGGACTTAGGGCTACAGATTCAGTCTGTGCTCAGATAGTCACATGTTTCTGTGAGCCTCAGTTTACCTATCTATAAGAAGCTGGCAGCTCCCAGAGGGCAAAGGGTGAACAGCTTGGGCTGGGCGGCTGGATGACCTGGTCCATGCGGGACTCTGGGGACAGGATGTCTCCACATGGTGAGACAATGTCTGAGAGAGGTGTGACTCCCAAGGCCCCCTCCCAGGCCACAGCTGGGGACAGTGGCCTTTCCCTTCGGCCACTCCCAGCGTGCAGTTCCTGCCCCACCCCTGCAGAGCCTGCACAGTCTAGTGGGCAGGTGCATCCTTGTGCCACGGAGACGGTCGGCACTCTTTCCAGTTTACCGTGGAGCGGAGTGTCCCTGTACACAGTGACCGAGCTCCCTGCCTGGCAGACTCTTCACAGCACTTGTCATTACCACGACGTCGTTGTCTCGTCCTAAGGGCGAGGAGGCAGAGCCACTTTCATTCTCCGTTTTAGGATGGGAAACCGAGGTGCGCGGAGATGGGCTGAATCTCTGGAGGTCATGCAGCTAGCAGGTGCTGATGTCCTGGGCCATCCTGCCTGGCCAGGGTGGCTGCGGCCGTGTGGTGAGCTTATGCAAGGGGATGATCAGTATTCCTGCGGTTGGAGGAGCTTTGCGGCAGCTGAGTGGCGGCAGGAACTCAAGGAGGATCATGAACCCTTTAGAAATGTAAAGTGCTGTAAATATTAACAACAAGAAGCCGTTTTCATAATCTTCACATTTTCCATTGTGTTGCAAATTTTTGTACATTTTCTTGCTCTTTGGGAAAGATGAAGGCGGCCTGTTTAATAACCATACTATTAGCAAGTTATCAAGTATGTGATTGCATTTCCCAGAAAGCACCTCAGCGGCTGCGGGATCATTTCACATCTGCCTTTTCTGCTCACACTCAGCAATTCCAGCCCCGCGGCTGGCGCTCCTCGGTGGAGGATCGGCTGTGGATGGTGGTTGAGGGAAATTATTTTTCAAAGGGAGGAAAAGAGTATCCAATTTACAGATGTCTTGTGTAATGCATGAAGCAGGAATGGCTCTTCCCAGCCCCGGGTGTGCATGGATTTAGCAGGCGTCAACAGAAAGCAGGAACGGGTGTCAGACGGAGGCAGCTTCTTCATAAAAGTTCTCAGCAGAATCCCGGGTTCACTTTGTGCTGTGCTGAAGTCGGGGCCTCGGTCCCCTGACCCCAACCTTCTCTCCTGATGTGGTTCTCAACACTTCTGGAGAAACCTGGGCACTGCTGCTTCTCCCTGCCTGGACCTCCAGGCCCGTGCTACTGTTGGCATGGCTTCCCCACCTCAAAATGTCTGTCTGGCGTTTGTGAGTCAAACCATATCCCCCAAACACATGCCCACCGGAAGCCTTACTAGGAGATATTTGCAGGTGTAATGCACTAAGGATCCGGGGAAGCAGCTGTCCTAGAGCCAGGTGGACCCAGATCAGCTGAGCGATGTCCTCATGAGGAGAGGACCCAGAACACCAGAGGCTGGCGGTGGGAAGACAGGAGACAGTGAAGCTCCTCTGGCCGGTGACTCTCCCTCCAGCTCTGGAGGAGCCGACCCGGCCCCTCCTGCCCCCTGGCTTCCAGAAATGGAGGTCCTGAAAGTCTGTTGATTAACTACTCATTTTCTGTGCTTTGTTAGGGCAGTCCTGGAGTCTGATGTACTTGGAGGCCCAACACTGAACGTCCAAGCACTCACTGGTGTAAGGCCTCTGTCCCCCAAATGTCCCATTCCCACGATCTCTGAACATACCACCTCACATGGCAAAAGGGCTCCCCAGGCAGGCAGGCAGGATCAATGGAGGACCTGAAGCTGGTGTCTGGATCCCTCAGCTCAGCTCAGTGTGGCCATGGGGTCCTCACGAGAGGGAGGCATATGGGAAAAGAGGAGAGACAGGAAGATGAAAGTGGAGGTTTGAGTGATGTGCTTTGGAGACAGAGGAGGGGGCCACAAGCCAAGGAATATAGGGGCCTCTAGAAGGTGGAAAAGGCAAAGAGCAGGCTCTGCCTGAAACCTCAGGAGCAAGCAGCCCCAGGAGAGGCTGGAGTCTTGGGTGTGCGAACTATAAGGCAAGCAAGGTGCTCTGCTTGTGGAATTTGTTATCGGAGCAGTACAGGCTCCTCTTGTGAACACCAGGGCCAAGATCCAGGACAGTACTCCACCCTGGCCACCTTTTCTACTCACCACCCGTTATAGCTTCTACTTAGATGTCCCCCAGGATCCTCAGAAGCTCGAAGGTGAGGCCGTTGGAAGGTGATTGGAGGATGGGGCTTTTTCCGGACTTGCTGTTAGGAGGCAGGGCCTGTGGGGAGAGATGGGTCACTAGGGGTGTCTCCTGCCCACTCCTTCCTTCATTCTCTGCTTCCTGTCTGCCATGCTGTGAGCAGCTCTCCTCCGCCAGATCCCTCTGCCATCCTGCTTCTGCTTTGGAGCAGCCGACTGCACTGTACCATGAGCCACCACAAACCTGTGCTTCTCTACGTCGTGGGTGCCGGGTGCTGAGTCTCACTGACAGCAGAGTGAGGCCGAGAAAACAACTCCGCCTCGGCCTTTGTGCTGATCATGAGCCGGACTCCCGAGCCTCGGCGCTGCCGGCCCTGCACCGGCCCCTTGTCCCCTCTGCTTCACTTCGATCCTGGATTTGTGCGTTTTGGCTCCGTGGATTCAGCCCATCGCAGACCGGGAGTATTCAGAAAAGCTGTCACTCCCAGCACCTCTCGACAGCAGGCGTGGCCTTAGGGCTGTGAGCCGTCGAGGGGTGACTGGGCGTCTACGAGGAGGTGCGCAGTTCCCACGGAGACCCCGCACCACTTCGCGCGGATGACCAGGGGCCCTACCGCACGGAGTCCACGGCAGTCCTTGGAGTCCGTCCCTGCGGGCACCGAGGTGTGACTCTCTTTCACGTTTTGCAGGAAACTGGCAAAAACCTTCACGTGTTGGGGTCTAAGCCTGAGCCTCCCCAGGGCCAGACACCAGAGGAGGGATCACCTCGGCCACCTCCAGCCCTCTCTGCCTGGAGCACACATACCCAGGCTCAGCCTCTGTGTCTTCCGGTCCCCATGGGCCACCACGACCCTGAGGTCCCTGTGCGGGGTGTGTGTGTGTGAGTGTGTGTGTGTGTGTCCATCTCTTCACAGCAGTTGCTGTCATTCCTAGCGGCATCACACTGTGTCCTTATATCTCTCTCCAGGTGCAGGACTGGGTCACCAGGGTGGGACTAGATCCATTTTACTCACCCCTGACTCTGCCCTCACATCTGATGAGTTAGTACAATTTTACCTGAGCAGCAACTGTCGGCCTCACAGTGTCGCCCACCTGCTCAGGTGCACCCTCTGCCCCCACCAGGACACCAGCCCCAGCCCCTGTGTCATCTAAGTCCACCTCCGGACTCACAGGGATGGCCGAACACGGCCCTGCCACAAATCTGATAGGCATCACGCAGAAGCCTGGGAACCTGTGCAGCCTTCTGGAAACGCATCCTCCGTGATCACTGTGTGACTGGGGGCTCCCGGCTGCAGAGCGCCTTCCCCATCGTGGGACACGTCCTGCGCTCATGGAGCAGGAAGCTACGCTCTTGCTCTGTGTTTCAGCACGGCTTCCTGTCTGGGGGCACTCGCTGGCTTGGGGGCCATGCCACCCTGGGACTGGCTGATCCCTCCCCCTCCCCTTCTCACACAAAGCAGCCGCCCCCAAGCCCTCAACACCCAGCTAGTGTTCCTGCCGTAAACCACCAGGGCCAGGAGCCAGAAGAGCAGACACAGCCCTGTGCCCTAAACCTGCCAGTTCTAAGCCGCCTCCTCCCTCTCCCATGAAAACTGGAATGGTTGGGCCCCGGGCCACTGGCACCTTCCAGCTTCTGATCCACCCTGCCCTTTCCCCAGGGCCCCCTCTGTGTCATGCCTGTCACGTCCAGGGAAACTGTCTCACAGTCCCCTTAAAGATGAAGATCAGGCATAATCCTTTTTTTTAATACACTTGGAAATAACTGCAAGGAAATAAACCAGGAGAGATGAGGCTAGATTTGGCAGGAAGGATGATGTGGGCATGGGCCAGCCTGGCAGGGACCACCCCGCCCTGCAGGAGAAGCCCCCGCCCTGACCAGAACTGTCTCTGGTGAGGTCTCCGGCAGTTGCAGTGTGGAACTCGGGCTGGGTCCCTCGCCAGCCGGGCAGGCCAGCTCCTGGCGGCTCCCGGGCCTCAGGATCATGTAGACATCTCCTTTAATGACTTCAATATGTCTACATCAGGCTGAGCACGGCGCTCGGGCAGAAACCTTGTTTTCGGGGAGGCAGCCTGGGCTTGAGGACTGACAGCAGCTTCATTTTGTGGTTTATTCTTCCTGCCTTGCTTATGAAATCAATGTATCTCCTTATGATAATAAGTAATCAAAATTCAATGAATAAAGTAGTGAACTCTCCCAATAAAACACACCGTCTGCATCCGCAGAGCCATCCGGCGGGCGCTGGGATTCGTTCTGAGCTCCCCGGGGACTGCTAAGCAGGGCCTGATCGGCTGCCAACTTCGAGCCGCGCCGCCGTGCCAGTGTTTCTGCCGTGTCCTAGCGTAGCTGGCCAATGGCTCGCTGGCTGCCCTGGTTTTGACGGCTTCAGCTTTTGCCGGGCAACCCCATAAAGAAGTCTCTTAAAATGCATCTTTGAAATTCTGGCGCTGTCGCCTCCAATAAAAGCCATAGAAGGGAAATTTCAATAAGATAACTCAAGAACATTTAATTTTCTGCTCCTTTGGATCTGCTATCTTATTACGGCCATTCAGTTAGCTAATAAATGTCCAATCCTGTCCAATCTGAGCCAGTGGAGAGGCTGGGATTTAAATAATTGGATAGAATGTCTAGGGGGCAGCTTTTAGTGGCGACGGCCAACAAAATTGGTGGGTGCAGTGGCCAGCCTGATTTTGGAAGCTGCTTCGTCTCCTGGCCCAGCTGTCCCCTCCTGGCCCTGGGTGGTGTCCTTCCCTGGAGCCGGTGGCCTGGGTGGGAGGAGCAGGGACGGGAGTGGGGACGACGGGGTCCTGATTTCATTCTCAGCAGGGAGGATGGGTCTGCACCATGAACCCAGTGGTGACACCAGCCTTTCCAGAGAGCCACATCACCCTGGGGTGACCCCAAAGCCATACCCTGCCAGGCTTGCTGGACTGGACTTGGGTGATTTGTAGCCACAAGCGCAGGAGTCTGTTTTACCCAGGAGTCAGGTGGGCCGAGTCGCATGGCCTTTGGGGTCATGGTGGGGCCAGGCTTGACTGAGCCCTCTTACTCCAAACCCCATCCCTGGAGGGCTCTGGTGGGGTCACCCCAGCCACGGGTCAGCCCCAGGACAAGCGGAGGCCGAGGAGGCAGGTGCGGATCTCCCCCAGGACTGGGAGGGAGCCATCCCCGAGATGACCTGGCTTCCACCTGGAAAGGCCCATGCTGGCTTTCTGACCTCTGGAAAAGAAATGGGGTAACGTGCACGGTCAGGGTGTCCAGTCTGCGGCCGTTTGTGATGGCAGTCGTGGGAAACCCTCACAGCCCCCAGCCCCGGGGGCGAAAGACGGCGAGGAGCAGTCCCTGTCATTTGCATGCATGCTGGCACTCTGGGGAGCAAATGTCAGGGGCCTGGGGGCCCAGCCCATGGTTCTGAGGCCAGCAGACTCTGCCTGGGGTGGAGGCGGGCATGGCGCTCCCTGCAGGCACAGGCGGGAAGCTGGGGGAAGGAGGTGGTCCAAGGTCTGGGGCAGAGTGGGGGTGGGCGACCCCTGCCCTGGGCTCAGGAAAGTGGGCCGGGATGAGGCAGGCGGGCGGCGCGTGCAAATATGTATAAAGTAGGCACGCCTATGCACCTGTGCACCTGTTGGTCTCTTCCCCTACTGGGTGTGTGTTCTGTCTAGGCTGCTGTGTGGATGCTGGATCTGAGTCGTCCCTGTCCCCAGGGATCCTAGGTCCCTAATGTGAGGTCGACTTATAGGAACCCCGCTGGGGGCTGGGGTCTTGTTTTCCAAGGACTCTAGGGTGTCCTGCACACGTCCTCTTGGACACACACACACACACACACACACACACATATGGCAGGACTGGGGCTGGGTAGACATGCCGAGGTGTGGCTGGAACCCTGACCTCGGAGTCTCCAGCAGCTCTGGTGTGGGGGTGATGCACACCCTGTTGATGAGGACCTGCTTTCATCCTCCATGAGGACTCTGGATTCTCTGTTGATGAAGACCTGCTGTTGATGAGGACCTGCTTTCATCCTCCGTGAGGACTCTGGATTCTCTGCAGCCCCATTGTACAGGTGGGAAAACTGAGGCTCAGAATTTGGCTGCACTGGCTTGGAGCAGGGAGCAGACTTCTTGGTGTGACTGCCCGCTCAGTCCTGCAGGTATCCTGCACTGATCCCGGGGCTGGACACGTCCCGGGGTTCCCCAGGGACAGGCTGCAGAAATGAGCACTGCAATTTGGGGTCAGTTTTCCTGATAAGCGACACGTAAACAGGCTGATACCTTAAACAGAAATCGATGTATTTCTGCCTGCAAAGGATGCTTAATGCCCTGCCACTGCCTGTGCTATCTGTTTGGGCCAGGAGAGAGATGGCTTTATTTCCCCCATAACTCTTGCCAGCACAATCCCATTGTTTACTCTGTGACACAACGCGACATCATTAATCACTCCGGGAGAGCGGGACGGGAGCCTCTGGCCGGGCTCGGCTCAGGCGGTGATGTTCCCTTGGCCGCACGGCCTCTCGCTTGGTGTGGAGCCGGAGGAGTCCGCTGCCACGGGGAGTGCTGGGCCCGCTGCCTTGCCGCCCAGGGCTCGGCGTGCCCGGGCCTCTGCACCCCGAGCAGGATTCCACAGTTCCCACGGTGGGCTCCCCGGTACCCTGTGGAAGCCCCAGCTGGCCGCACTCATCCCAGGAAAGAGATGCCATTAATTTGCAATCATTTCAAGTGTGGCGGAGGCATTACTGCTAATTGGCAATAAGAAATGCTAAATGGAGCAAAGTTTCATATTAATGAGCCGTTTATCAATACTAAGCAGACTGGCGACCTCCTTCCATCACCTGATTGGCGTGGGCCTTATTTATGTCAGCAAGTCTCCGGGCGTGTGGAGCTGGCCGTCTGTTCCTGGCTGCCCTCGTGCTGGTGAGGGTTCCCTCCTGTCCCGTGTTTGCTTTTTAGATCTCTGTTTGCACCTGCTTCCCAAAGCGGAACCTCTCCTCCTGCGAGGTGCTGTCTCAGCCCCTTTAACTCTTATTCAGATTGAAGGCTCACTGCTCTGGGCCTAAGTGACCCTTAAGCTCACTTAAGCTCCGTGCTCGGGGCCCGAGAGGTCGAGAGAGAAGCTCACAGTCAAAGGATGCGCCAGGTGGGCCCTAGTGTGTAGAGCCTGCAGCATTCAGGGTGCCAGAAAGAGGCTGGAGCCCTTGCACTGGCTCCTGGGAAGGCCCAGCCCAGCTAGCAACAGCTAGGGAAGGATTCACTCCTGGCTGTGGCAATGATGTGTCTGCTTCCTGTGACTGCTGCCGGAGCTCACCATGTACTGGGCAGCTTCACCAGCGGGAACTTATCTGTGACAGCCCCTGAGTGCCTGATCAAGTCCTTTGCTCTCTCTCTGAAGACTCTGAGAAGAGTCCTTCCTCTCCAGGTGTCCTTGGCTTGTGGACCCATCATTCCTGTCTCTACCTCTGTTGTCTGTTGCCCTGCTTCCCTTCTTATCTGGGTCTCTTCAGTCTCTTATGAGGACACTTATCATTGGATTTAGGCCACCTGGATAATCCAGGATGACCTTATCTCAAGGTCTCTAACTCCCTTCCATCACCAAAGACCCTTTCTCAAATATGATCCCATCCACTGAGATATGGGCATGGCCTTTTGGGGGTCATAATCCACCTGTTACCAGGGCTTTAGGGTGCAGGAGTCTCCTTGTAGAGGTGATTTCTATGTTCTTTCTGTCCTGAACAAAAGGAAAGAAGCAAGTACAAAGCTACATTTACTACAGGCAGGAAAAATATGGGCTCTGCAGAGTGAATTTGGGCCAAATAACACACCCTACTACAAATGGTAGACTACCTGAAGACACCATAGCAAACAATGATTCCTGCCCCTTTTTAATACTTCCCGTGCTGCCCAGGTTATCCTTTTGAAATCCTGCTCGAGTTCTCGAAAGATGCCCAACTGCAGGGCTCTATGAATTGTTCTGGGCACGTGTCCTGGGATATTGCCATGCCTCCCTTCCCAGCTCCTTTTAGCCACACCCTGTCTTCCTGTCCCACACCCACTTCCAGGGTGGGCAGTTGATGCCCTGAGTTCCCACCTGCTGGAGAGATGGGGTCAGGTTCAAGGGCAGCAGGAACCTCTGTGCCCCATCGCAGAGCTTGGAGGAGGAGGGCTCGGGACACACAAGGGGCTGGTAATTCGTCCATCTGGCCAGCAACAAGGTGAGCAGCTTCCAGGTCCACAGCCAGCCATGTCTGTCCCCATGCCCGAGGAGGGGAGGAGACAACAAAGCTGGTGTCTGTGATGAGAAATCTTCAGTCTTCCTGTTCAGGGCCAGGGACTGCGCCACATGCAGCCTCACTGTCCGGCTCACTGGGCTCCTCCGCATCAGCGAAACCCCTTGTCCCCTCCAGTCTTGACAGATGAGGGCCAGATGCCAGGGTGACCAGCAGCGTGCTGGGGTCCTACAGAAGCAGCTGGATGGGGATTTGGGGGCCAGATGAGGCTGCAGGCCCTGCCTGGCCACTTGCTGCCTCTGCATCAAGGCGCTGTGCTTTTGTAGTTTGCACCTCATTGCGATGTGGGTCACATGACAGCCGTGGTCGCTTGGCTCCTTGGGTGGAGGAAGGGCGCGTGCTGGTCCCCCTGTGACCCGGGAGGGTTGTGCACTGGCAGCATGAAGGCTTGGGTCGGAGACGGCCAGAGTCCTGGACAGGCCCTGAGGATAGGACCCCTGCTCCGTCCTGTGCCCCTGGGCTGGCTCTGCCTAGGGTGCTGCACATGGGACGCCGAGGCTGGGGCAGGGTCTCAGTCTGCAAGTGGGCTGACAGTCGGGGCTCAGGGCAGTGGGCTGAGCTGCCGGCAGTGGGGTTCATGTAGGGGACTGCAAGAGCAGAGGGCATGGGCAGTGGCACTAATGAGGCTGACCAGACTCCGCCCCTGCCCTGGGGTCAGCGGTGTGGGCAGTGCCCAGGGCCGTGGCGAGGTGGCTGCTCTGTGGCTCGGATGTCAAGTAACAGAATGTGACAGTCACCAGGATCCGAGCTCACGCCTGCCGTCCCGCGTGTCTGCGGCGTCTCTGAGACGCTCCCATTGCTACAGGTCAGACTCGGATTCTTTGGCTGGGCTTCCAAATCCAGGGTCCTCACGGGGCACAGCCTGTGTCTTTGGGCTGTAACTCGTGGTCTTCTCCATTGTCGCCAGGCACATTACAGAAATGCGTTCTCCGGCTGGCAAAGGCAGGGCTCGGACGGCGAAGATGCTTTCTCCAGAAAATGCCTGGTGAGGGCTCCGGTGCTTGGTGGAGACGCGTGCACTTGACTTTCTCCGGGGCATGTGCAGGGCGGGGGCGGGGGAGAGGATCGCCCGCAGGCACAGGGGGCTCACGGGAGAGGGCTCGGCGCGGGGCCGGGGTAAGGAGCATCCTGTGTGACTGAAGCACAGAGAGAGAGAGAGAGATGGGACCTGCAAGGAGGCACCGCAGGCCTGGGGAGAGGGCAGGCTTGCCGCGGCCGCCGTGAGGACCCGAGGGCGGGAATCTGGACCTCGAGGTGGGCCAGTTCTGCACCCTCCTGTCTCCCGATCGTTTATCCTCTGGGTCCTGCGAGGAGGTGCTTTGCTGTGTACTTCGTGCAGCTGGTGCTGGGCAGAGCAGGTCTGGTGCCTGATCCCCAGCTCTGCAGGGCTGCAGTGTTGCCCCCAAGTCCCGGGGCCTCGCTCTGGGCTCAGCCACTTCCAGAAGACGGCACCCAGAGACAGCTTGGCCGGCTCAGCGCTCCCCACTGGGGGCCCTGGCAACAGTCTTGTAGATCCTGATGTCTTGGGGGACAAGAAGGCTGCCCTGGGGTGGGTTGGCTCCGTGGAGCTGGCCAGGCAGTTTGCACCTCTGCAGTCCTGCGGGGTCCCCTGTGAGTTCAGTTCTGTCCTTGCTGTACCCTGTACACTGGCGTCCGGAATGCCTTTGCTCCTCTCTCAGTGGGGAGCTGGGGGAACAGCCCTGGGACTCCACGCCCTAGTCCCGCTGAGCAGTCACCTCGCATGGCAAGGGGCGCTTGCAGCTGGAGGTGACCTGGGCTGGGTCACCAGGGCCCCCTAGAGGGAGGCGGGAGGGTGTGAGAGGCCGTGACGGGAGGCAAGCAGAGTGGGGGTGTGATTGGTAAGGAGGACAGCGCCGGGTCCTACCCCACCCGAGGCCCGCAGGGTGCTGGCCAGGTCCGCCGGAGGCCAGGGTGAGTTACTGAGTGACGGCTCACGTGGTAGGCGCTCAGTCCCCAGGGCAGCAGAACTGGCAGGTGCTGTTAGCAGGTGATGAGTCACAAGGGCGCCGCCTCGCTTATGGATCCCGCCCCTTTCCCGGAGTGGGGCTGCTTTGGAGAGAGGGATCTGTCGTGAACTCCTGCGTCCCTGGGACTCACAGGCAGGGAGACCTCCTCCTCAGAGCGGACCCTCAGATCAGGCTCCACAGCCTCCGGGACGTAGGAGAGGGGTCCCTGTGCCTCAGCACCAGTCTGTGATTCGGTGCTAGAAGCGCAGAAGAGAGCAGGATGGTGACCCACAGGAGCTCTGCCCTGAGGTGGCGGATCTCATGGGGGTCAGGCCAGCTTTCCCAGAGACGCTCCTTCCTTCTACCTTGTCGGGTCGCCCAGGGCCAAGGGGCAGGACAGGAGGCCCTGGGCATGTGGAGACCCGCAAGGACCAGGGGGCAGGGCCGGCAACCCCTAGGGTCCTCCCTGAGAGGAGCAGTCATATGGTGGTTGAGCAACTGAGGTCCAGGAGGATGTGGCTTCCTGAGTCCTCACCCAGACGTTGTCCCTCTCTGTCTGCATGGCCAGCGGGCTGTGGGGGGACCTTCCCCCCTGGCCTGACCTCAGGGAGCTTCTCACTTAGCGTCAGAGCACAGCCTATGCCTTCCTTTTGTCTCTGCCTCAGTTTCCCTGCCATGAGGGATTGGGGAGGCACAGGGAGGGGTAGAGAGATGCCTTGGGAGGAAATCAGCTGGTGCTGCAGGATTTGCAGGAGGTGGGAAAAGACAGAATAGATTTCGGGATTCCAGGAAAGCAGAAATGATCCCAGCGGCCTGGTGAGTTGCATTTTAATAGCACAATGCTGCTGCTGAGAGGGACCTGGAGACCGGGTGGCTCCTCCACGTCAGGGCCTCTGCGGTGTCCGGGGGGTGTCCTTGTAGAGGGCAGGCTGGACTGCGCCGGCCGAGCTGTCTGTGCTTCAGATGACTTTCCTGGGCCCTAAGGGATGCTGGCTGTGGATGTCGGAGGCAGAGGCCTGGTCCCTGCGCCCCAGGCGGGAGGGGACCCGTGATGTGGCACAGCCTGGCTAGCATCTGCATCCAGGCTGACTGCAAGTGGAGTGCCCCCTACCTGGAGCCGCAGGCCTGTCTCCTCCCAGAGTGCTGATGGCCCTGCTTTCCTGTGAGCAGGTGCCCAGGACTCTGGCTCTGTCCAGACTGTGGGCCTGGTGCATGCCCCAAAGCCTCATGCTTCTCGCAGAGCTCTTGGGGTTCCTTTGCGACACCTGCCTCCCTGCACCCCTTTCCCAGTGCACACCGCTGGTCAGGCTGCTGCAGCCATGACCCTGTCACCACGGCAGCCTCAGGAGCCCTTTCCACAGCCTTCTTGGGGGGGCACACAAGGGGGGTTCACAGACCTGTCCTAACGTGGGGCTCCATGGGCCCTGGGTCGGGCTGGGGTGCGGGTCTCCTTGTGGCCTGTGGGTGTTCTGTTCTCTATAGCGGGGTGCCTGCTGGCTCTCAAAGCCTCTAGATCCGCCCGCCTGCTCTGCACACCAGGAGCAGTTCTGTGCTGCACTCCTTCCGCCCACGCATCCCGCGCACAACCTGGCGGGAGACGGGGCGGGAGCAGGATGGGGGCGGGGTTTCCCACCTGCCCCAGGGCTGCACCCTGTCCCCTGTCCAGATGTGACCCTTCTACCCCCTCCTGTGCCCCAGCTCTGCCTTCCCCTGGTGGCTGCCACCACTAGCTGGGGTGAGGCGTCTCCAAGGAGGCTCTTGATCCTGCCCTCACTTCCCCACACCCCCACCACCCCGTCCACCCCAGGGGCTCTGTTCTGAAATGACACCCAGGGCGCAGTTATTTACTGAAGGACTCCAGCTCCTGCTCAGCTTGGACTTCCCCACTCTCCTGGCCTCCTGCCACGGGGTGCTTCCTGCTCCAGCCACCCCTGTGGAGCCCTCGGGGCACCGCCTGCCCAGAAGCCTCCCCCAGCCCAGCCCTCCAAGGCCCTGCCGACCCTAGCTCCATCTCCCTTTGGCTAGCCTAAGGGTGGCCTCAGAGTGACCTGCCTCATGCTCCCTGGCTCTGTCCTAAGCGGGTCCAGGGGATGAAACTGCTCTCTGGCTCAGGCCTGGAGTCACATGTCCCTACGAGGGTTTGTTTGCTCCATGCTGTCTCAGGGCACTTGCGGCCCGAGTGGCTCCGGTCAATGCCCCCTGGGGCCTTCGTAGTACCTGTGGTGCCTGGGGTCTGGGCGGGGTCACAGGAGCTCTGTGGCACTGGACGTGGTGAGCTGCTGTTCTTCCCTGCGCCCATCCTCCTGGGATCCCCACACCTTTCACACCCACCCGGAGCAAAAGGCCCTCGGGGTGGGAGAGACCGGGCCACCTCCCTGTCCTGCGTCCACTGTCTGCACACATACAGCTTGTCCACTCCAGCCAGCTGCCAGCAGTGTCCTCTGCTGGGACGCAGGGAGCTCTGTTCCTGGCGATGTATTCAGTCCCTGCCCTGCGGCCACACGGGGCACTGCGTGTCCGATGTCCCCTCTCCCTGGCCCCAGTTTGGAGGCGGGCCGGGCCATCTTCTCAGAGAGGGCTGTGCTCCTCTGGGTGCTCAGCACAGCCGCACCTGAGCCTGCAGTGGGGATGCGGAGGCGAGGAGCCTTCGCTTGCCTTGGAGGGCAGTGGAGGAGGTGGGGAACCAGCCACACCCCTCCCTTCCTCATCACTGGCCTCACGGCTGGGGCTCAGACCTTGAGGGCTTCGTCGCCCTGACCTTGTGGGCCCTGCAGCAGGGCTACTTGCTGTGCTTGTGGGTGAGACCAGCAGCAGGGCAGGGCGGCGCTGAAAGCCCCATCTGAACACTCCAGGGCCCAGGGACCGTGCTGCGACCTCCACTGCAGGACACCAAGGCACTGAGACGTTCTGCCCCCCCAGAAGCCGCACGTACATATGCACCACAGTCACACAGGGTGGCCCTGCGTGGGACAGAGCGGCAGGTGGATGAGTTCGAGCTGCTGTTCCTCCCGGCCAGGTTCCTCGGATGTGGATCGTGGCTCCGATCCCATCTTCTTCGGTGTTGCTGGGCCTGCAGGGGTCTGTCCCCTGCTCTTCCTCCTGGTCCCAAGCCCAACACCAGCCCAGAGCGGGGCCCCGGCCCTGGCCATTAGGGTGTATGGAGCAGCCCTGGCGTGGTGCGCTGTGTCCACCCTGGGAGGTGAGAGTCCTTTCTTGTGGGCTGTTGGAAGATGCAGGCGCATATGGAGGGTTTGTGCCGCATGAGGAGACTTCGCCCTGGTTCAGCCTCTCCGAGTGGACGTGCTGGTGGTGCTGGGCAGTACCTGCCTTCCTCCTGCAGCCTGGGCTCATCTCCAGGATGCCCGTGTCCCTGTGTGTGGGGTCCCCACTAGTCTAGAGGCGCCAAGTAACCCGCCAGGCCCCTCTGCAGCCTTCAATGCCCTGTCCTGTGCAGCACCAGGGAGCTATTCCCTGGCCAGACGTGCAGCTGCATGTCGCTGGTCTCAGGAGCACAGAGACCCCTGGAGCCGTGGTCGGTCTGCAGGTGGACGGGGAGAGGGCCAGGCTTCCTCCTACTCACACAGGGTCCTTATCAGAAGCCGGGTCCTCTGGTGGCTGTGGGGGTGAAAGCAAAGGCGGGGCCGCTTTGTTCCCGCCTCAGGCACTTTCTTGGACACCCCAGCCCTCAGCTCAGCATGGCACTGTGTGGGCAAAGGCCCCTCTGGTTCCGGTCCATTGTCTCTTTGGCAGAATAGGTCATGTGCCGCCTTCTCACCAGGCCAGCACGAGAGAGCCTTGCAGAATGGCTAATTAATTTCGATAATAAGTTAAATGGGTTTGCTTTGTCCCCAGAAAAGCTCCCACTGGGAGAGCGGTTCTTTAAAAGAATCCTGGGTTGAATTATGTTTCTGAACTGGGGACTTTGGCCGCTTCTGAGCCAAGTGGGGAGAGAGCTTGAATAAACATGGCAGACACGCTGGGCACGGGGGCGGCTCTGGGACAGCCCCAGCAGAGGTCCCGCGGCCTGTGCTTCCCGGGACACACTGCAGCACTGGCATCGATATCGATCTCCGTCTTTCAGTTGTCTCTCCAGAGCCACGTGGCGTCTCCTAGAATAATGCACGGCTTCTGAGACCTGGGGTGGTGATTGTCAAACCCACGGTCCTCAGTGAGCTGGAAGAACACCACAAAGCCAAGCCCAGAGACCTGCTCTGTCACGGGACGCCAGTCTTTGCCATGGCCAGCTGGGTCCCATCTGTCCCTGTGTCTTCAGGGTTCAGAGCAGAACGCAGTGCCTGGTACTCAGGATGCGTTTGCGGGGTGAGTGAGTGACGGACGCAGGGACTCTGCTCTGGACCATGCGGTGCTCTGATTTGTGGAGGTGGCAGTGTGGGGGCCCTGGCTGCTTGCTCTGTGGGGAGAAGGCCGCGTGGGCCGTACATTTGCCATTATGTCCTCAGCACAGTGACTCCACACTGCGCATGCTCGGTAAATACCGGCAGAAAGAACATCAATCGCACCTTCTGTCAAGGAGCTTCTGATGTATGCTTCAATCGTTTGTGATGACAGAAGTCCTGCACAGGCCAATGTCCCTTTGATAATTCCTCAAAGCACCTCTAAACATCTCTGCAGTGTGATCTCTCTGAGCGATGCCGTGCTGTGGCTGGGGGACATCTCTTTGGTTGAGAACTAGATCAAGCTGTCGCCCAGCATCAGGGCGTTCGGTATTGAAGCCATCCCTGTCTTCCCGCACGATACTCACACCCTCACCAAGCAGCTCACACTGCGAGGGGCGTTTGCCGTGGAAAAGAGGCGACTGGTGTCTCCTGGGTCTTGCTTGCTCATTGAGTGGAAAGGCAGGGAAAATCAGCTGCACTCCTTATATTCTTTTCTAGTTCCAGGCAAACAGAGTTGAAGTGATAATGAAATTCAGATGCAGTGTGACTCTACCACAAATGTTCGTTTCAGATCTACCTGTTCGTGCAGGGAGGAAGTTCCTGATGGGGTATGAGAAGCAACAGTCCATCATTTCTTGAGCAAACCAACTCACCAACCCAGCCTCCTACAAATCAACCAACTCACCAACCCCTCAACAGCTAACCAACCGACCAACCCAACTTCCCAACAATCACTCAACTGAACAATCCCCCACCAACCATTAAGCCAATCTTCCTACCAACCAGCTAACCAGTCCCTCACTGACCAACATAACCTCCCACCAACCAACCACCACCTGACCAACCCCCACCAACTAACCAACTGACCAACTCCGCACCAACCAACTGACCAACTCAGCTGCCCACCAATCAACCAACTAACCAACTGACCCATTACCCACCTGTCACCCAGCCAACTAACTGCTCCCCTACCTACCAGCCAATCAACTAACCATTCCCCAACCAACCAACCAACCAATTAACCACTCTCCTACCAACCAACCAACTAACCACTCCGCTACCAACCAACCAACAAAATAACCACTCCTCTACCAACCAATGAACCAACAAACCAACCACTCCCTTACCAACCAACCAACAAAATAACCGCTCCCCTACCAACCAACCAACCAACCACCCAACCACTCCCTTACCAACCAACAAACCAACTAACCACTCCCCTACCAAACAACCAACCAACTACTCAACCCAGTCCCTCATCAATCAACCAACTGACAAACCTTCTATCAACCAACCAACCCACTAGCCACTCCCCTACCATCCAACCAACTGACCAACCCAATCTCCCACCAGCCAACCAACTGAACGTTCAGTGAAGCGGTCAACTCGCTCCATCTGCAGAGTGAACTGAGCTCCCCCAAGTGGAGACGTAGAAAGGATTTGGCCAGGTGAAAAGTTCTGGGGACAATGTGTTACGGGTAAGCACTCTGACAGAGCAGGTGGGTTGTGTCTGGTGCTTCCTCCTTGTCCCTTTTCTGCTGCGGCCTCGGTGAGGATGTGTCCTCTCTGTTTATACTTCTGTGGTCCCCCAGAACTGCCCCTCCTCAGCATGCCCTGTGACAGCAGCCTGTGTCTCCCTTGGCAGTGTGACTCGGACCTCAGGACCCCATGGCCTTGCCAGAGGGAGGGCTGCTGTTGCTTGTCATAAGCTTGTGGGGAATGCAGGTCTGTCCAGCTAGGGACCTGATGCCCTGACACATCGTGGGCATCTGCATGGATGTCCGGCCTTGGGCACGGGGCACTGGAGGCTGACTGTGGCTTAGGGCTCAGCAGCAGCGGCTCTTAGCCCCGTGGGAAGCCACACAACAGCTCCGCGACTTTGGCCTTTTCTCAGGGTCGGCCTCCTCCTGGGGAAGTGGGGACTGCAGTGCATGTGACTAAAGGCATTGACTCGTAGATTCAGTGAGCTCCGTGTGACGAGGACCGGGGGCGGCGGTGGCTGGGGACTGTGGCTGGACTCTGTCCAAGGCTCCTGCTCTTCTCTGGTTCAGTGGCTCCACTTCCTTCCCGTTCGCTGACCTCAGCACTCCCTGAGCATGAACTGTGTTCCTGGCATGTGCCACGGCTGGGGACACACAGCAGCCTGGGACACGGGCCGGGTCAGAGAGGCAGGCGGGAACAGAGCACGTTTGCAAGACTTGGCTTGTGACGACATCGCGCGCCCCGCCTCCATCTCCACTGTTGTCTTCACCCAGTTTCTGCGGCTCGAACTGAATAGTTGAGGCCAGGAAATTTATACAGAAAGGAAATGTGTCTGGCTCAGGAGTCTGGAGGCCGAGTCACCCAAGGACAAGCTCTGGCTTCTGCCTGATGTCTGGGGAGGGCCTTGCACTGCCTCAGACATGGCGGAGGGCATCGTGTGGTGAGACAGCAAGCACGGGGCTGGATCTCTCATCTTCTGCTCAAAGTCCCCACTGCCACCTCAGTGACTCCGTCTGACCACAGTTACTTTCCGAAGGCCCCACCTTCAAGACCAGGGAGTGTGAATTTGAGGATTA
The DNA here is from genome assembly GCF_000276665.1 of Chinchilla lanigera. Lineage (NCBI taxonomy): Eukaryota > Metazoa > Chordata > Mammalia > Rodentia > Chinchillidae > Chinchilla > Chinchilla lanigera. The sequence goes on from NW_004955413.1 coordinate 31,225,656, forward strand.
AATCTTGAGGACACAGGTAAACCACAGGACAGGTCTTCAGGGTGCATACTCTCTGCCCTGCCTTGTCCAGACACGTGCTTCTTCCACTTTTAAACCTGGTAGCGATAGCTCCCTGCCCCCCATGATTCTATGTAGTATACACACTCACCTACCCCAAGGCGAGGACCCACAGTTTCCATTTGTGACTGGGTCCAGAGTGGAAAGCTGACAACCAGTCACAACTGCACCTGGATCCCTCAGCCCATGGGCCAGGTGCTAAGTCTGACCTCTGCTGATGCATGCATTGTGTGACACAGGGAAACAGCGTACCACCGTCTATACAGAAGCACCCAGCTGAGCCTGGGGAAAGCACCTGGACCACCACAGCGTGGCGTGGCTGGTGACCATGCCAGGGTGACTTGCTACAATTCCTCCACCCCTCAATTTATATTCTACCCAGTGGTCCGGCTGTCTGCCCACACCTATAGGGGTGAACCTTGTGTCCCTGAAGGCAGGAGATGATCCTGGACCTAGGCCTCACAAGGGAGCACCCAGAGGATACCCTGGCTCCCCAGCATTCTCTATGCATGACCATCCCTGGTGGTCAGGATAAATTGCTCGGACACCAGTGACCTCCCACCTCTGCCTGTCCAGCAGCACAGGGAGTGTGAGGCGCCCTGTCCCAAACTGAGTCAGTGGGACAAGGACCAGATTCCCTGTAGGCGAGCTCCTCTTCCAAGCACCAAAACTTCTAAGGCAGAAGACCCCAGTCATGCACACCAGAATCACAAGTTTTGCGGGTGGCCCTGGGTGGGACAAGGAGAGGCGCTGCTGCTGTCCCTGCCGCAGGTCCTGGCCAGGTGTGTTCTAGCTCCTCTAGTAGCGGCCCTGCAAGTCGCTTTGTGAGGAGTGGCCACACCCTGAGAGGCTGAGGCAGCATCTGCTTGCTTCGTCACAACTCTCAAAGGCCAGCATCTGGGCATGGCTGCCAGTGTTCTCTGCCTAAGACCTGAAAGTGGTGGCCAGCTGCACTCCTTCCTAGACCTGGAGTCCCCGTCCTGTGGCTACTGGCAGTATCTTGGTTACTTTTCTCTTGTTGCTGAGACAAAACACCCGATGCCCAAAGTTAAGGAAGAAAAGGTTTATGTAGGTCAGGTCTGTGGAGGTTTTAGTCCATACTCAGCCGGCTCCAAGGCAGAGTGGCATGGCTGAAGGGCAACTCTTCAAGGCAGCAGAAGACAGCAAAAGCAACAAGAGCAAGAGTGGGGAGAGCAAGCTTCTTTTCCTCCCTTATATTGTAAGCAGCCCCCACCCCAGGGTGGGTGTAGCACTCACACCATCTCCAGGCCCTCCTCCTGCACAGGCCCAGGATGTTTACAAAGTGAGGACCCTGGCCGCCTGCTGAGTCAGGTAGTTAAACTTCTAAACTTCCCAAGTTGACACAGTGTATGGACCATTGCAAGCAGGTTCCTTGTGTTGCTGCCCTGGCCTTCCAGTCCCTGCTTCCTGACTGGGGCTCTGGAGGGTGATCCTTCCCAAGATCATGTAATTTCCTTCTACTGTGGGACTTCCAGGCCCCCATTGCTCCACAGGGCCCCCTTCAGGAAGGACTCAGGGCCTCTCACGGGCTCCCTGGATCAGGTTAAGTTCACCAGGATGAACCCTGTCCATTAATCAGAGACCCTTCCTGCTGGATGACCTGGCCTGGTAGGTGCTGGGCATACCCACAAGTCCTGCCATGCTCGGCAGGAGGGGATTACACAGTGTGGATCACTGGGGCCCGGAACCCTGGGGCTCTGGGTCTTGTCTCCTGGAGGCTGAAGGGCAATAGATACTGCCCCCTCTGTTCAGAGCATCCGCCTCCGTGTCCCACAGAGCAGGATGGAGTCATCCCTGTGGTGTCAAGGGTGTCTGCCATGGGCACACCGCAGGTCCACCCAAACACTGCCCTGGGCAGAAGCAATCTTGAGCGTGATTCTGACAATGAATGAGATGCTCAAAGGCCCACTGATGGTGCTGTGAGGGGCACGGGTGAGGCGCATGCTCATTCAGAGCAGGTGCTGTCCCAAAACCCATGAGAGAAGGGGCAGCCAGCACCCACGGCTCCCCACCCGGGGGTCCCGGTGTTTGCTGCAGGGTGAGGGGCCGGTGCTGGCTGTCACCGATGGCCTTTGGGTGCCTAGCAGCAGTGGCCTGGCCGTCCCAACAGCACCATCCCGGCCCCCAAGGCCACTGAGCGCTCACAGGGTGGCTAGGGAAAAGCCCAATGGACGCCTGCAGGCCACACCTCGGGCAGCGGAGGGATTGAGCATTTCCACTCTCGGTGCCCTGTCTCTGTCCCCTGGAGCTCTTGTCCTATGGAGTCCCTGGAGGGCCTGTAAGACATCAGCCCGCCGTGAAGAGCTGCCGTACCCTCCTCTGCTCCAGGTGGCCTGCAGCTGCGCCGTCTGAGGTTCTGCCCCCCTGGAGATGGGCACCTGCCCTCTCCTTTGGTGCCACCCCAAGTGGGCTGGGCAGGCCCTGATCCCTTCTTGGTTTGTTTGGGGGCAGATCTGCCCCTGGGCATCCGCTTCTTCAACTGGTGTGTACTAGGCACCGGGGGTCACGAGCTGCCCCCTCCCTGCTGAGCACAGAGTGAAGGTCACAGGCGTGGAGATGGGAGAGGAGGCAGAGAAGAGAGCAGGGAGTCAGCCACAGGTGCCCAGTCCAGGCCCTTCCTGCACGGCGCCATCTCCGTCACCTCTCCTTGGCCAAGCTCCATCCTGGTGTGCACCAGGGAGGCTGTCCAAGCCTTGGGCACCACCGCGCAGTGCCACTGCCCACCACCGTCCTGGCTCATTGTCCGGCCCCACCTGGCCACCCGTGCCGCCCCCTGGGCTCACTGCCTGACAAGCTCCTCCCCACGCCCGGCTCTGACATTTCTCTTGAAAACCCCAAGCGGGGATAATCAGCCCTCCTGTCTGTTGTCCGCCTCAGACGTCCCCATCACTGCAGGCGTCACTTTGGCGGTAATGAGTTGTTTACACCAAGTGTGACTTGTGTAGGGTCTGCTCCTGAAGTCGCCCAGGTGGGGAAAATGATTTGTAATCGGAATTGCCCCTGAAGTGCCCCAAAATTGCCCGTGAGAGCCGCACGCACTGCTTTGTGTCAATGCCCGCAGGGAACCTGCGTGCCGCAGGCCTGGGCCGGGATGCAGTTCTCGCTCTATGGGACACATCCTGGGCCTTGAAAGTCCGCTGCTCTGCGGGGGTCAAGGAAGCCCTTGCCTGCTGCTGTGCCCTGTGCTCTGTGGCCAGGCAAACAGGGTGGCCTTCCTCCTCTCAGCGATTCTGGTGGTCACGTACCTTGCCATCCAAAGACATGCTCTTCAGAAGGACCAACACCTCTCTCACTCTATATGTGCTACCCTTGTTAATATAGCCAACAGTAAAACCAGCCATTGGGCCTTATGGATCTGTTAATTCAGCACGCTTCTAACGTCTACGTTGTCTTTGCTGATGAGGAGGCAAAACACGGCCGGAGATGTTTTACTCTCACCATTTCAGAGCTGGAGTAAAAGTTGCATGGGGAGTCAAAGATGTGTCAGGGAGTCTCCGTTTGTACCATCAACAGAAGCCACGAAGGAGGACGGGTGCCCCTTGTGCCCAGCTTGCTGTCCATGAGACACGAGGGGTCTTGGCTTTGTGGCTGTGATCCGGCCCTCGACCATGTCACACTGCTGTCTCCAGCCACGTGTTTCACCTCCCCTTCTTCGTGGGTCGCTGCTTCTCCGGTTGTTCTACCGGCGTCCTGTTGTGTCCCTGTCCTGCCCTGGTGAGCGCTGGTCAGGGTGGCCCTGGCCGGCGCTCCTGGCTCCCCGCCCTCGCTCCCGGGCCGGCGCCAGCCCAGCCCTCTTGTCCGCCTCTGTCTCACTGCTCTTCCCTGTGGTGCTTCGCGGGCCGGCCCATGGCCACCAGGGTCCATCCTCGCCCTCCTCAGGCCCGGTGGCAGCGCCAGCCCCTCTGCACACTCCCTGGACTCCCTTCTTCCGGGAGCAGCCTCTCTCCAGTGGCTTCGCCCCACCTGTCAAGGCGGTCCTTTCCATCACTGATTTCCTTCCATGACTTTGTCCTTGACGCCTCCCGACGTCTGCCAGGTCTTTGTAGAAAAGTGTTTCTTCTTGGGGATTTACTCTTCATCTTAGCGCTTTGATCACTCTGTGTCCTGGAATGATTTTGTGGTTTCCCAGAAGGCTCCCATTGAAGGCCCTCAGGTCTCAGGTGCTGGGGTCCACTAAATGCTGGTCCCATTAGTCACTGCCCCTTGGAAAACAGGGCGCCTTCCTGCCACAGCCAGCGGGCACCTGTCACTACCCGCTGCCCCCGTGTCACCTTCCCCAGGAGCCTCAGGAAGATCTCACAGTCTGGTGGCTGATTTTATCCCCCCCACACTGGCGAGGAGGCAGGGGAGGCCCCTGGCTGGGCCCTGCTTGGTGCTCCAGGCCTGACAGGGACAGGGATGACCCTGGCCGTGGGGCAGGTGGGGCTTGTGAAGTCTTGGGGCGCTCCGGTGTGGGCGAGGTCATGGGAGCACGAGGTGGTGACGGCATACACTGTGTATTAACCCTGACTTGTAAATTAAGACTTCCAGGGGTGCAGATGAAGGCAAAGGGAGTCTGCCCTCCCTTCCCGGCCTCAAACCCGAGCTCCACCCACTCCAAATAAAACTGGCGGAATTTCCATTACTGTGCAGATGGGGTCCAGGCCGCCGGGCCAAACCCGTCACCCTCGGTGAACGCAGCGTGAGAGGCCTCCGCCTGGTCCCGGGGTGGCCTCCGCCACTGCCCGGCCGCCTCCCCCACAGGCACTGAGCGAAAGGGGGACAGGCGCCCAGGCCTTGCGGCCGACTCCGGGGACGCTCTGGCCACCGCTCGCCGCCCGTGTGGCTGTGACCTGGGCAGCAGGACTTTCCCTGTCCAGGCATGTTTGGTGCTGGTGTCCCACAGAGTCCCGGGCGGCTGCGGGCTCCACAGCAGGGACAGCGAGGCCAGGAGGCAGGACTCAATTAGCAGGCGCAGACCTGAGCTTGGAGCCTGTGTCTTTATCGCGCCCCCCTGGGGTCCCCTGGCTGAAGCCCTTGATGCAGTTAAATCACACCAATCAATTCGGGTCACAGGGTCCCGGCTGGAGGCCCCCACAGTGCTGCCCGTTAGTCCTCACCCTTGACTATGGCCACCTGGTCGCTGCGTGGGTGGGAGCTCAGCCCCGGGAAGGACCGGCAGGGCGTCCTGCAGAGTCCAGCAGCAGAGTCGTGACGACGAGGCCCTGAGGGCCTGGGCAGCAAGGACGTATCCTGACCCCGGTCTGTTGCCACCGCTTCGACCATTTGCAAAAATGACCCCTGCGAAAGTCCAGGCGGGGCCAGCACCTGGGCACGTCCCTGCCCTCCTTGGGCAGCTGCCCCATAGTTCTTCGCTCCTCCAGGTTGTTCCCGCTCCTCTCTTCCAGTGGCTTCCCAGCACCTGCGAGTTTTTCCTGTACCTGGCCTGGGAAGCTCCCCTTGTGCAGCCTGGCCCATGCCAAGAGGGCTGGGCCATCGCCCTCCGCCACACTGCCCCCTGCCGGGTGGTGGTGGGAGCTGGTCTGTCACCGGGAGACAGCAGGGATGGGTGCAGCCCTGGCGGAGGGGTCTGAGCTGTGTGAGTTCCAGCCACTCAGCCCCTTGCGGTGCCATGAGCCAAGCCTGCCTTCGTCTCCAGGCGCAGCGGTTCCCCGGCGGCTGAAGTGGCCTGGGTGTGAACCCGCCCTTCCGCTGGGGACCTGGGACGGTCAGGGTCACTCTGACAAGTTCCCTGATGCCAACGCTGCAGGCAGCCACGCCGGCACTCTGACACCAGGGCAGCTGCTCTGGGGTTAGAACCTGTCCGTGCCCAGCAAGGGAGACGCTCGGGGTGACCCCCTGCGTGTCATTCTGTCACCCCCTGGAGCCCCATGCCCGTTGCTGTGTGAGCTCCGCACACGCTGGCGGAGTCCACCGCGGCCCTGCTGTTGTGTCCGCCCCCCCACGGTGCGCGGTCACTGCCGTGTGACACCTGCTGTGCTCTCCTAGCAATCATCCTGGCCCGGGTCACCTCGAGCCTGGCATTTTTCCACTATGATTAGTTTATATTCTCACCCCGAGGCTTGGCAAAAAATATCGAATCAATTGTTTTTAATTATGTCCATCTTGTATACTTTACATTACAGGAACGGCTCAATAATGCTTTACAATCCACGTAGCCGTAGGAGCCTGGCTCAATATCCAGGACGGAGGACGAGCGTTTTCTTTTTGTTTCACTCTTAAACGGGCCTGAAAAGAGCCATGTTCCCCGGGTTCTACCGTTTCGCCCTTTCTGGCTCTGTTCGTGACCCCGCGTGAATGCAGCGAGGCTGTAACAGACACATCGCGGTGGCCGCTTTAGTGCCCGCAGGTGTGTTTGAGGGGAGGTGACCAGGCACGGGGAGAGGACGCGGAGCGCAGGTGGGGAGGTGGGTGGGGCGCTCTCCCTTCCCCCGCTGGACACGGGGGGAGGCTCTGAGCTCAGGCTGCTGTGCCCCTGCAGGAAGGGGTGGATGAAGGAACAAGGGTCCTGAAAGCAGCAGGCGCCTCCCCTTCCTGACAAGGTGCCAGGGAGACACAGAGCCGGCACAGGCTGGTCCTGGCTGGGCGCGGCGGGCAGGCCAGTGCTTTTCTCTGCGTTTTGGTTTCAATCTCAAAAAAACCAGGCAACACAGACCGGGCTCCTAGGGCCTTTGATGGACGCATCGAAGTGGCCCAGGTCTGCTTCTCGCAGCTCAAAGCCCGGTGGGGGCACACGGCCAGGCGAGTGGGATCTAAGGATCCTGTGCCCCCCTCTGGGCTCGTGCTGCCTCTGGGGGCCACTATTGCACTGTTTCCCAAATGATCCCGGGCACTGGCTTGCCCCAGACCCTGTGTGTGTTGGCCTCCGTGCCCCTGCAGCTGGGGGAGACCGAGCTGGGGATCTGGGCGCCCCCACCCTAGTCTCAGTCATCTCCTCCAGGACCAGAGTGGCCAGTCGCTCCCCAGCTGGCTGAGGTGTGGCAGGGCCACCTCCCCCAGGCGCTGGGCCGACCCTGCAGCCTTGCCTGGAAGCGTGACTTCCTCAAGGACGGAAGACTGGGGGCATCCTCAGCCAACGGTCCTCGATGTCCCCGGAGCCGAGCTTCCCAGGCCCTCATTTCTGGGAAGGAAAATTCGGGGCAGCTCCTGTGCAGGTAAGAACCTGTGGTAAGAACCCGGCCCTTCCAAGGGAGAGGGACGCTTGCTGAGGGGACCAGGCCTGCCGGCGAGCTTGAAACACGGCTGCAGGAGCATGTGCCAGGGCAGAGGAGGAATCCATTTCGCCCCGGGAGCGGCCAGCAGGAGAGCAGCAGTCGCAGTTATTTATTTATTGCCTCGGAGCGGGAGGCCGCGCACTGGAATGTTAAGTGCACAGAAGTGGTGCATCGCGGAGGCTGCTCCTGGCACCCTCTGGCTCCAGGGCGCGTGGGGTGGCAGCCTGGGCAGGGTCCCCGAGCAGGACAGATGGTGCTGCCCCCCCCACGGGGCCTCCTGGGGCACCCAGGTGTCTGGCCTCAGATGTGGCCAGTCTGGGGCGGCTGAAGAGGAATGCTCAGGGACAGGGTGGCCTTCTGCCTCCGTACTTTGTGAGCCCCCGCTCTTTGAGCTGACCAGGCAGTGGCGATGCTGTGGACCCCTCCTGGGCGTGGATCAGCGCAGTGAGGCCCAGCCTGGTGCTCTGGTGCCCGCTGCAGAGGTGCAGAGAGGCGGGAGGCCTGCAAGTGACCATGGCTCAACACTCAGGCTCCCCCAGCTGAGGGACCCATGCCCCGCGGCCGGGCAGTCTGGTGGCTCCCTCCCCCAGAGCAGTCTGTCGTTGCTGCTCAGCTCAGGTGAGGGCCCCTTCCTCCTGTCCCCTGCCACACCTGGAGGACCCGCGCTCTGCGGTACCCCCAGCGCCTCTCCGCTCCACAGCCACCTGTTCTTGCTTTTGCATTCTCAGTCCCAAGCCTGGCTCCTTGCCGTCTCCTTGGAGGAGCCTTCCCTGGGCTCCAGCCCCGACCCCTTCACACTCTGGTCAGAATTAGTAAGGCCTGCTCTTTGCCCCCTTCTCTCCCAGGCCTGCAAAGGGGAGATCCTGCTTTGTCCCAACCCACATCTCCAGAGGCCCTCGTTAAAGTATTCACTGGCTCTTCATGGGCCTGCGTGGAGCACCCTGGGAGCACTTTGGGCAGTGCACTGCACCACCGCCTGGAAAGGGGTAGATGGAGAGACTGGGGCTCAGAGCAGCCCCGGGGCAGGGCTTCAGCCTGCGCGGCTGTGTGAACCGGGGCTGGGGAGAACAGAACACTCAGCACCATTTCCTGCGGGCTCTGCTCAGGGCCTCTGGCACTCGTGAGATTCAAACCGCCGTTGTTCCCCAAGTCCCCCCGAGAGACATCCCCCGGCTGTGGCTTTGGCCCCACACCCTGAACACCTGGCATCACAGCCACTGTGCTGTGCGACCCCACGGCAAGTGTCTCGATTGCTCTGTGCCCGGGGGGCCTGGGCCACAGGGCCGAGGCCGAAGCTCTCGGCAGATGCTGCACAGGAAATGCCCTCTGCCGCTCGGGTCACCGAACTGTCTTCAGACCCGGGTCACACACTGCTCTGACTGCCCCACGACCCTGCTGGTCTAGGCTGCTCCTGAGCCCGAGACCCAGCCCGTCCGCGACCTCCCATCCTGCTGGCCTCTTAGCTTGGCAGTAGTGATCCGCACCCACCTGCCCTCACCCTCCACCCAGGGGCTGCCCATGCTTGGACCCCAGTACCCTCCCTGGGCAGCTCCCTCAGGCCCTGATGGCTGCCAGCTCAGGGCGGGCGTCAGGGTCCTGCGTCACTCATCTGTGGCTGCCGCTGTCCCCATCAGTGTCTAAGGCAGTGGCGGGAGCATCTCGAAGTTGGGCTGCCGGAGAAGGAGTTCTGGGCTGGGTCCCTCCCGGGCTCTCCACATTCCAGGGCTCCCCAAGGACGCTCCAGACCTGGCAGCTGCCCCCACCTGACCCCAGCACTCAGAGTCCTGCTCTTGCTTCTGTGAGCCTTCCCATTCCTCTGGGACAGACTGGCCTGGCACACGCCCTGGAGGGAGCACCTCAGGTCAGCAGGTGCCCAGGGTGGGGGGACGGGCAGGGACCATGCGAGGCTGGAGGGGCCTGGTCAGACGTGCACTTTGGAGAGGGTGGGGACAGGTTGAGAGGAAGTACAGGACTGGCTCACCCTGGCTGCCCCGAGGCAGACGGGAGTGCCTCCTCCAGGGAGACATCTGCCATCCGAGTGCTGCCCAGTACCAGCTGCTGCGTGTGCAGAGGAGAGCGAAGCCTGGCCGGCAGAGGAGACCTGGAGCCGGGAGGCAGAGGCAGGTGGAGCTTAGGGGCGCTGATCCTCTTGTCTGCGCTGGCCTTGACACCGGAAGAGAGATCTGAAAAGAGAATTTGAATTTATAAATCCAATTCCAATGGGGTTACTGATGTGCAAAGGAAAGAACACATAAGCTCGTGGCAAGGTGCACACTCGATTAGCTCCTGATTATTTATTTATCCCCAGAAGTGCTTACCGCAACACGACAAACGTTTGTTTTATAGATGGAGCCCCGAGGACTGACCCTGGGAGGGAAATCGGATTAGCAGTGCTCCAGCAAGCGGGTTTGCACAAACTTTTACTTCCAGTTATTAAGAAACAGTGAATTTATATTCATGCGGCTCTGTGGTGCCCAAGGAGCCACCCGCCTGGCCCTGGGGCCCGGCCAGCGGCGACGGCTGGGTGGAGATGGGCAGCCGTGCCCTCGCTGCCCATCTCCATGCTGTGCTGTGGAGGCCCTGCCCTCGCCCGGGGGCACCCCGCAGTCAGAGTCGGGTGGAAGAACCAGAGCACGTCCGGTCCTCACCACAGGTGTGTGGCTGCCCTTCTGGGAGGCAGACACCGGAGGACATCCAAGTTCAAGGGCAAAGGGGAGAGAGAAACTCATTGCCAGCTGGGTGCAGTGTAATCCCACCACTGGGAGGCTGAGGGAGGAAGACTGCAAGCTCAAGCCCTGCCCTGGCCATGTGACAGTTTCTTCATACCCAGAGCCGGGGATGGAGCTCAGTGTGGAGGTCCCACCTTGGTCCAGTATCCAGTTCTGCAGTACAAACAGCCGGCCAACCCGGCCCCCTCTGTGCCACCGCCTCCCCGGGAGCCACGCTGTCCTCTCCTTCTGCACCGCGCAGCTCGGTGGCCACCTCGACCTGCAGGTCTTGCTCACCTCTGCTTACCCGCTTCTGTGCTGTGTCAGGGCACCACTTCCCGGAAGCATTTCCAGGAAACCCTCAGCCACACATTGCACAGTCTACCTGCGCTGTGTGCTGCTGTGTGGTGGGCCTCTGTCCCGCTCCTCCTCCTGCCCCAGCAGCAGTGGGCTTGCGTTGCCCCTGTCTCCACCGTGTCACCATTTCTAGGCACACACAGCCCTGACTGGCCTGACCGCTTCTCCTGGGGACCCCTTGCAGCTGGGCCCGGAAGTTAGAGGAAGCCCAGTGCCCGCTCCAGGACCCTGAGGTTGGCCCTGCAGCACCCCTTGCAGGCTGGTTCTCGCCCGCCCCCATGGAATCTGTCAGGAACCTCTCTGGCAGGGCGACTTCTCTCCCTGACCCCATGTAATCCCCACGCTCATGTCTGTCTGCAGGGCTCTCAGCTGCCCAAGATGGGGGCAGAGCACGGCCACGAGCCATCCCGGGTGGGGACGAAGTTCTAACAGCCCTGTGCTCAGGATCAGGGTGTGGAGGGCATCTGCAGGAGGGTTTCTGGGGCCTCCCTTGGGCTCTGGCTTCCTTCTGAGCAGATGGGCACACACGGGGCTTGTATAGCCTGGGGCCCAGGAGCTTGTCCCGGGATCGCACGTTCCCGAGTCACTTTGCCACCCAGCCACAGAGTTTCTGAGTTTCTGACCAGCCGGATCCCTGAGGTGGTGGCGAGGTGGGGTGGGGAGACCCCACAGCCCAGTCCCATACCTCCAGGGCCCTGTCCCCACAGTGGACTGGCCTTGGTCAGTGCCCCCTCCCCCCTCCTTTCCTCTCAGCTCTTTTTCCCACCTTGTAAAATTTGTCATTTGCTACTAAATGTTGTTTATGGTGTTTTCCCAAGGATAAAAATTTTTATTTTTACGTAGTAAAATAGTAAAATCTATCCATCTTCCTCTTTATGGCACCTCCACTTGCTGGGAGGCTCGGGAACGCTGCCCCTCCTGAGGCTGGAACGCCTTTGTCTACCTGCCCTCTGCCGGCCCGTGAAGGTTCCGCCTCACCTTGCCTGCTGACTGTGTTTGGATTGGTGGATGCGGCGAGGGGCATCTAGCTGGCCACCTCCCTCCTCCTGGTGGCCCTTGGGCCAATGCCCCTTGTGGGGTCCCCTGCAGAAGAGCCTGCCCTGGTCCCCCTCTATTCTTGCCTTCATGACATGGGTTTTAGTTACCATGCTTTATAGTGAACCCTTCTGTCTCTGGAAACTCAGAAGGGGCAGAGGGGAGCAGCATGGTAGACCCCACATTCCTAAAACCTGGCAGAGTACATGTCACCCCGGTAGGCTTCCTGGAGGTGTCACCTCTCATGAGACAAAGACACCAACCCAGGGCAAACAAGGCTCTCCCTGTGCCCACCTTGTGGGGCAAAGTCCTACCCCGCATCTGCCTGGTCTCCTGCCCTGCAGCCGGCCATGATGAAGTCCTCCAGTTCCTTGAGCTCCAGCCTCGCCTTCTCCCCAGAGCCCGTCCCTGTGAAGTCCTTGCGATCTTGCCGTCAATATTTCCAGCTTTTATCACCTGTATGTGTGTGTGTAGCCATCGTAATGCTGTTTTGAGTGTTTAAAATTTACAGATATTACATCTTGTTTTATTGGGGTTTTATTTGCGTACTGGTGTTCCGAGGTCTAAAAATCATTGTAGCTGCTTCACGGTGTACTGCACCGCACAACTACATAAAATGTGTCCGTCTGCTTCGTGGTAGGTCCACCCTTGGGCGGGTTGCGGTTTTCCGTCAGTGGTAAGAGAGTGCGGCGTTGTTCCACAGAGGAGCTGTGGTGGTGAACCGGATGGACTGCTGGGGGTCCTCACTGCTTCCTCTCCTCACCAGCTGTTGGTGCGGCCAGATCAGGGATGTGTATGGTGTCGTTGAAGGGGCTGGCTGTCCCTGTAAAGAGAAGCCCATTTGTAGTTCCAGCTACCCCCAACGCCCCAGCTTCTGAAGAGCTTGCCTTTGAGCTCTCTGCTCTCCTGTCCTCTGGTAGGTTGCCCTCTCTTATTGGCTCATAGGAGATCTTCCTATCTTACGGATACCGGGATGTTAGTCCTTGGTGCTTTCAGTAAAAACTACTGTTCCCTGTCTGTGGCTCAGGCTTCCAGCGTATCTCTGGTACTTCTTTGTGTCAAAGGCTTCAAGTACATCAGTTCACAAACTGGATTCTTTCCGGAATTCTGGTTGCACACCAAATTGGATGAGAAGGGAATCAAATTTCCCCATAAGGCTGACACTGAACCTAGCCATTGAATTTGATACGGTTCTTGTCCAATTCCCTTTGCAACTAGAATCATGGCAAGAGTTCAGTTTGTGAACCTGCTGTATAATCTATGTGTTTGCTGGGTGTTCTCCTCCAGGTGTTGTAGTGATTGTGTGCTGTCTAAAGGACACGTTGCCACCTTGAGAAAACAGAAGTGGCTCATGTTTGCATGAGATACGTGATAAGAATATCATTCCACTTTGTTTAGTTGTGTCTGTCCAAATTTTTGAAGCGGCTTCCCTGGCTGGTTGGACACTGTATCACTCACTTTCCCACTGGGACAAAAACATTTGATACCCGCAACTTAAGGAAGAAGAGCTTAATTTTGGCTTATGGTTTTCAGAGGGTTCAGCCCGTGGTCAGCTGGCTCCATGCAGAAATGGCATGGTAGAAAGATGTGGGTGAGGAAAGCTGCTCACCCCACGGCAGACAGGAAATAGACATAAGGGAGCAGCAAGGGGCAGAATATACTCTTCCGGGTCAAGACCCCAGTGACTTGTCCCCTCTAGCTAGCCCACTTCCTAATGCAAGACTTTTTGGAGACATTTAAGATCTAGGGGCTGGGGATATAGCTCAGCGGCACAAGCACCTGCCTGGCAAGAGCAAGGTCCTGAGTTCAATTCCCAGTACCAAAAAAGAAGAAAGATCTAAACCATAGCAGACATCTCAATTGGAGACTGACTTTCACACACCTGTACCCATGTTTTTAGAGTTTTAACCCAGTTCTGCTGAATTCTCTATTAAGTATCTTTGATCCATCATCTTATTTTAACAACTGGAATTTTGTAATGATAGTTTTTATACATCACATACATCAGAAGAAATTTTGTGTCTGTTCCTTTTCTACAGAATTGCTTTGCCTATTTTCAGACACTTGCTTTTGGTAGAATTTGAACTTCATTTTTAATGTGAATATTTTAAGCATGGATAAAAGTACTGAGAACAAAGCAGTACCAGCTTGGATACCAACCCCCCCTTTCTTTGAGAATCTAATGGATTTTTGCTTCAGATCTTTCCTGAAAACAAGGTTTGTTGTTTTTAAATGGAAAAAAATAAAAAGATTTTTATGAGTAGAGTGAGCTCATTTTGTTCTCCTCCCAATTCCCAATTCTTCTTCCTCTTTAGAGACTATCTTCTTCTTGATTTTAACATTTTACATTTTTTTCTTATGCATGTCCTTTTCATAAACAGTCTGCCATGTTTCCGGCAGAGCTCAGAGGTTAACCCTGAGATAGAGCCTGAGATGGACACATGTTTCTCTAGCTCAGTCCCTTTCCCTGATGTCAAGAGATCTGGAATGCACGTGGGCCATGACTCACTCTTCATTTAATCATTCATCCACCCATCCATCCATCCACCCATCCATCCATCCATTCATTCACCTGCTGGGGAAGCCAACTTTTCATTTGCATCTAGTTTGTCTAATAATCAGTCATCATCTTTATGAGTATCTCCTAGGGCATTTGTGGAGTTCTTCCATGTGTGTATGTATGTGTATGTGTGTGTGTGTGTGTGTGTGTATGTGTGTGTGTGTGTGTAGGCTTTAGGTCATAAAGGACAAATATCTTCACTTTTGCTATTCTATGGGTGACCTGAGCTACAAGGAGTGTGTTCAAGCTGAGATGCCCACCCACCCTGATCATCACCCCCCTTCCCTGTCCCTGCGTGTCTCTGAGCCAGAATTTAGGCATTTTACCTCTATTATTAAACTGTTCAACTTTTAGGTGTCTTTTTTCCATGGCAGGGAGGGAGCCCACGGCCTGGTGCATGCTGGGGACCTGCTGTGTCACCGAGCTACAGCCTGGTTCCTGGTTTTAGTTCTGCCAATCCTTTCTCCCTAAACTTTGCTTTCTGAAGCTAACCATGAGCTCAGCATCCTCGTTTCCTCTGCTCTCCCTTCTGAGCATCTTCTGTTCTTCCTCACCTTCTGGTGCAAAGCACAGCTCATGTCTCTCCTTCCTCTCACTTCTCCTCCAGCCCTCCAGGCTCTGTGCCTGGCTGTTCAGCTGAGGCAATCGCAGCTGAGCCTCATCGCTCAGGATGCTGGTGGCTATTTGCTGACTTGAGCTCACTGTCTGTAGTGGATTGATAACTGGTGGTCAACTTATAACCTCCAGCTGAACTGAGTAAGACTGGTGCTGTGTGTGGGACGCCCACCTGAGGACTGTTGCCAGCAGCATAAGAGGCAGAACTCGCCGGGGAAGTAGCTCAGTGGCACAAGTGCCTGCCTGGTAAGCACAAGGTCCTGAGTTCGATTCCCAGTACAAAAAAAAAGAAAAGAAAGAAGCTGGGGATATAGCTCAGTGGCACAAGCATCTGCCTGGCAATTGTGAGGTCCTGAGTTCAATTCCCAGTGCCAAAAGAAAAACAAAATTAAAAAAAAGAAGACCCTGTCTCATAATAAATTTTTAGGGGTTAGGGATATAGCTCAGTGGCATAAGCACTTGCCTGGCAAGCCTGAGGTCATGAGTTTGATTCCCAGTACAAAAAAAAAAAAAAAAAGACAGAACTGGATAAGAAGAACAAAAGCTTTTGGGAACTAGAGAGGCTGTTGGGAGCTGAGAGAGGCTGCTGGGGCTGGTGGAAGCTGTAAGGAGCTGTTGGTTCTGTTGGAGGAGCTCGTCATAATGGCTTTCCTGATGAACTCAGCCGTTTTCATCCTCCGAGGAGCTCAGGACCTCATTGGCACTGAGAATGGCTTTGGTTCACTTTGGGGGAGCTCTGGTCCTCAGTTTGAGCATCACTTTCTGGCTCTGGAGAGGAAGATGGTGCACTGCCTGTCTCCTGGAGAAGCTTGCTATGTTGGCTTCCCTGATGGAAACTCAGCCATCTTGATCATCAGAGGAGTGTGGGACCTTACTGTTGCTGAGGATGGCTGTGGTACTTTTCAGAAGAGCTCTGGTTCCTTGTGCGTCGCTTCCTGGCTCCAGTGCAGATCCCTCAGCCTGCTAGTACAGATCCTTCATCCCGCTGGCACAGACTTCCTAGATTCCACCACTGACTTATGGGCCTTCCTAGCACAGATCCATGAAACAAGCCTGCATGAGACACTGTCGTGGGCTCTAGGCCTCCAGTTGGATTTGTGGGAGGCACTGTTACGGGCTCTAGGTCTTCAGCTGGACTCACGCAGGACATTTCTGTGGGATCCAGGCCCTTGGCTGGTTTCCTTGGTCTTGGTGTGTGGACAGATTTCCTGCACTCTTTTGTATATCGTTCTTTGGGTGACTATTATAAATAATCTTACAAACTATGTGTCCTAGATTGTATTGTTCTGCCTTGCAAAATAAGCCTCAGACCCACACACCGTCCCTGTTGTTGATTCCTTCTTTGCATTCCCCTCCTTCCCTCGGGACTCAGCCTCCACAGGGGACCAGGACCATGAGCCGCTGACACTGCGCATCCTTCCCTGCTCCTCTGCCCCATCTCAGGCTCAGGCCTCCCTCCCTCCCAGGCTTCTCTTCACCATCTCTGACCTCCCTGCTGCTGGCTGCTATTGTGTGGGCGTTTCCTCCTGCGTCCTTTCCGTTTCCTTCTTGCTCCCTCCTAAGGGCTCAAGTTACTTACGCACAGGTGCGCGTGTTTGCACAATGGAGGGGACAGAGGCCGGGCCGTCTTGCTCCCCCAGCACCTCTGGCACACAGGCCGCCTCCTGGTCCCAGGAGGCCCTTCTAACACGGCTAAGGGATGGGATGTGGGCACAGGGAGGGTCTCTTGACAATGGTAGAGCATTATTTTGCAAATACTATAGTAACGAAATCATAATTCCTCACTTTGCACAGTACTTTTCAAAACATGTTTTATATTTTTACTGTGGCAAAGTGTAGATAACATTACACTCAGCATCTTAACCGTCTTCAGGTGCGTGGCTCAGGGGTAATGTGCGCATTTACACTGTGCGCATCTCGCCCCAGCCCTCCCCAGAGCCTTCCCACCTTGCAGCTGACGCTCTGCACCCCGCCACTGACTCCCCACTTCCTCCCCACGCCCCTGGGAACTTCTATTCTACTTTCTGTCTCTGTAAATGTGTATATTTTGGGGTCCTCCCATAAGTGGAGTCACACAGGGCTCTCCCTTTGTGACTGCCTCATTTTCTTAGTGTGATGTCTTGAAAGCCCATCTGTGTTGTAGGATGTGCCAGGATTCATTCACCGTGCAGCCAAATAACCTCCCATGCATGGTGGGACATCCCCATGCAGTGTGTCCATCTGCCCACAGACACTCGGGTCACTTCCCACCTCCCGGCTCTCGCGACTGAGTTGTCTGACACTTCACCATGGGAAACACCCATGCGCTTCAGAAAAGGCCATGTGAGTTACCAGTCTCGCATCTCACACAGAGGAGTCCAGTGCCTTGGGAGGGAAGGCGCTGTGCTTCAGGCTGAGGGGAGAAGGCCTTACACAATGACTCTGGGCTGCACCTAGGTGTTCACTCATGGACTCAGGGACGCGCTCTGGCTTTCCATGGTGACATCCCAGGTTCTGGGACCGTCCTGGTCACATAACAGATTGTACCAGTTAGGGTTCACTAGAGGAAAAGGTATAATATTACAATATAATATGATGTAGGAAGGATTGCCTAGGTGGGCTTACGACAGTGCCCTGCAGAACCAGGGGAGGAAGAGTGAGAAGGGCCATCTGCATGTGGGAGAGATGGAGGACACAGCTGAAGGCTGAAGGCCTGGAGCTTAGTGCAGAGTCCAGTGCGAGTCAATGTGGGAAACCTGGAAGGTTTGCACCGGAAGGTTACAGAGCACGCTGGAAGCCTGCAGGCAAAGGCAAAACACTGGGGCTCCACCAAAGAAGCACAGACCAGATTTCCTTCTTTCCCTTTTTATCCCCTCCAGGCTACAAGCCAATTGGCAGGTGCCACCTGCATCTGGGGTGGACCTTCCCCCTGTTGGTGGCCCATGTGTCAATCATCCACAGACACACCCAGAGCCAGGCCTCACTAATTCATTCAAGTTGACCTATCATGATTAATGACCATACCGATGTTGCACAGAGATTATGAGACTGAGTGACGGACCCATGAGCTTTCTCTGACCTATTGTCCTGAAACTGTCTGCTGTACCTACTCTGACTCTATAACCTTTTTTATAATGGTTCAGTGACTGTTGCTCAGACAGAGGTCTGCAGTGAAGATGATGAGTCTTGTTCCTGAATCCCGCAGGGAATCCTGGGGCTACCACACCCAGGGGGCCAGGAGGAGCATTTCTGCCTGATAATGTGGACCGCCTTTCCTCGTTACTAATGGGGGCTGGAGGCCGTAACTGTCGGGACTCTGAGGTCAAAAGGTTGTGTGCAGTTTGGAACCTGGCTTGTCCATGGGTGGATGGATGGATGAATGGATAGACAGAAGGATGGACAGATGAACGGATGCCTGGGGATCCTCCCTTAGAGGAACAGCTTAGTTAAATAAGCTCCAAAAAGGTTACAGACTCCTGTCAAACTTACAGCCCACTTTGTGCTCACCCCCTAGGAGGATAAAGACATGATGGTTTCTATGGTAACGAACCGCAGTCATGGTTATCAGATGCCACAATGAGCAGAAACCTCGGCACCTGCCAGGCCTCTGTCACAAGCCCTGCTGTCTGCCCGAGGTGGGAGCAATCATTTTTGCTCCACAGCCTCCTTTTGTTCCACTTTCCTTCTCATCAGTCAAAACAAAGTAATTCTAGCCGGACAACTACCTTCCAACAGGAGGGGCGGCTCCCGTGGGAGCTTTGGGGCTCTGTCTCTCTTCTTTACTCAGGTTGAGGGAGGTGGGGATTTTCCACATGGCAGAAGGGCTTCCTGTCCATCAGAAATGCTGAGAAAGCTGAAACCAGGGAGAAGCTGAAGGTGGTAACGCATCCACCTCCACCTCCTCATAACCCAGCCCTCTTTGCCCCAAGGCCCAGACTTGCTTGTAGTGTGGACACCATGTAGTCTTTGAGATTGGATGCATGTGGTTTCTCTGATGTAGTTTACTATGTTCAGCCTTCCCAGGTGTGTTCCACTTCTTGCTTGGAGCATGTTGCACTTCCTATTATAGTTGTGTTGCACACTGTTCTGAGTGTGTTGCACTTCCTGTTCCAAGCATGTTGCACTTGTTCTAAGTGAGTTCTACTTCCTGTACTGAGCATGTTCCACTTCCTGTTCTGGACCAAGCAGGTGCTTGAGCATGGGGGTGCCCACACATGCATTCTGCCACAGCCCTTACCTGCCAGGCCCCCTCCATGAGTGGGGGTTGCACCTGGAAGGCCTTATGGTTTAGGTCAGCTGATAATCAACAGTCACACCTCAGGGCTTCTGAGAGCTGCGTGTACCCTGGGAACATGAGGGAAAGGTCCTGGGCAGATGCTGCTGAACCCCTTGTCCTCTGCATCCGGCAGTGTCTGAGCCTGCAGCAGCTGTTCCTTTCTGTAACTGCAGCAGCTCCTTTGTTCCTTCTGAGCTGTGACCAAGAAAGACCCCATTTGTGGAGCACAAAGCCTGCTGTCTGCCCCCAGTTCCCAAGCCCTATTGGACACCAGGCAGGATTTGAACCTGCAAGGCTGCCCCGACGGGCCTGGGCACAAGAGCTCCTGGGCCCCATGGGAACACCAGGGACGTGGTGCTGGGGGGATTCCTGCTCTGAATAGGGAAATGGTGGAGTCTTACAAGAGGACCACGGCAGGCAGAGGAAGTGTCCCTGGGGGAGTCGCCCGGCTGTGAGCACTTCCGGGGACAGCCTGGTGGCTGGGTGGGGACTTGGGGGTGGATTTCTCCAGGGGCAGGGCCAGGTGCCAGAAACACTCAAGGTTGAAAGGGGCAGGTGGGGTGCATCCTTGTGCTGGACACCAGAGGAAGGTGTGGACTGGGACTGGGACTGGGACTGGGGTTCCTCAGGCACCAGGGGCCCGTGGCATCTTGGACACCCTGAGCAGGTGCTGAGTGGACTTGCGTGTCCTTGCTGTCCTAGCAGCTTTGCAATCCCAGCTCCTGCTTCTGGTCATGGTGCTCCTAGGCCTGTTTGCTGGATGCCAACCAAGAATTTCCACAGGCGGGTGAAGCTGGGAGCAGGGTCACAGCAGTGGCCAGTCCTGGCCCTTTCCCCGGGACTCACTGGTATAGGGGGCACAGAGGGGTCTGGGAGTGAGGGGTGAGGTGAGTGCACGGCAGAGCCCAGGGAGCTTCTCAGTGAGCGAGGCCTTGGGGAGGAGGAGGTACACCTCTGAGGCCAGCTTCCGGCTGGGGGTCTCTGCAGGTCACATCCAGGGTAGCATTCTCAAGGGCATAGGTGTGAGGCAGGGGTGTGAAATGGAGAGGGGTATACTAGGGTGAATGTGAGGCTGGGGCAGACTGGAGCACCCTATGAGCCAGCTAAAGAAATGGCTTCCAAGGGGGACTCCAGACACAATTGTCCAGGAGAGTTCTGGAAACTTCTGCCCCACTCCCTGAGTGGACCAGAAGCTCATAATGCCATCTACAAAATGTCCAAGAGACAAATCACAATTAATTAGTAATCCAGGGACCAGCAAAAAGTCACTTTGTATCCACCACTGAGATGGCCCAGGACTGGGACGACTGGAAAACATCTTGAAGTGGCTGCCAGCCTCATGCTGTACTCTGCAAAGAAAGGAGGAACTCTCTGGAAACAGAGGCAAAAGCAGAAAGGGGCAGGGAGAAGAGAGCAGCTGTAGCATTTGTGTCGCCAGAGGTCCAGAGGAGCAGAGAAAGAGTGATTCAGAAAAAATGTTTAAAGACAAAGTCAGCTCAGAAGCCCCCAGATCTGGGGGAAGCCATAAAATGAGAGACTCCAACAAGGACAACCACAGAACCCCTTGCACAGAAAAGTAATCAAGCTGTTGGAAAATCCAGACGAGGAAGTGGAGAAGGAAGAGGGAAAAGAGGAGGTGGAGAAGGAAGGGGAGGAAGGAGAGGAGAAAAGGGAAGGGAAGAGAAAGAGGACAAGGAAGAGGAGGAGGAGGCGGCATTATTCAGAGGAAGACGCCAAGTGCAGGGGAGGAAGTGAGCATCCCAAGGGCCGCAGATTTCTCTTAAGAAAGCAGGAAGGCTGAAGGAGCTGACACAACGTCTTTAAAGTACTGAAGGAAGAGAATGGTTGACCGGGAATCCATCGTCAGCAGAAAATCACTTTCGGAGGAAAGGTGAAAAAAGACAGATGAGGGACACCGGGGAGCCTGCGCTGCCGGCAGGCCTTCGGGGGCATAAATGCCAAGGGTGTTTTTCAGAAGCGAGAATCATGACGGCAGAGGGAGCGGGCCCTGGTGAGGAGAGGTGAGTATCAGCCTGTGAAGAGGATGGGCCCTTCTCCCGAGTTCTTTACAGTAAGTCTGGGCGCAGAAAGCAAAATCATCACATCCATGGGATTTTCAAGGACTGAGAATGTAATTCACATCCCACACGACAGGGCTGGCCAGGGCCTGGAGATGTCCAGCCTGCCATGTTCCCGAGAGTTGGCTTATGCAAGGTTAGGGACGGCTCCTTATAGGCCCAGAGCAACAGCAGAGAGAAATCTTGCACAGAAGACACTCGGTAGACAAAAGAAAGTACTAAAAATACCACAATGATCCAGTCCAAAAATGGGAGGCAGGAAATAAAGACAGAATGTCCCTGGTCCAAACCTACACACCAAGCAGAAGACAGACAGGAGATGCAGCCCACAAACTGCACAGTGCACGATGCCTTTGCTCTGAAATGTCCAGAAGAGGTGACTTTGCAGGCACAGGAGGTAGATTTGTGCTTGGGGGGCTGGGTCAGGAGAAACGAGGATGACAGCTCATAAGAGTGGGGTTTCTTTTTGGAGTGTTGAAGGTATTATAAAATTAGATTGTGGTCTTGGTGACACAGCTCTGAATGCAATGAAAACTAAGCAATCAGGGGTTCTGAGTGAGCTGTATGG
Organism: Chinchilla lanigera; assembly: GCF_000276665.1. Taxonomy (NCBI): domain Eukaryota; kingdom Metazoa; phylum Chordata; class Mammalia; order Rodentia; family Chinchillidae; genus Chinchilla; species Chinchilla lanigera. The sequence continues at coordinate 31,247,124 of NW_004955413.1, forward strand.
TACTTGAAATCTATTTCAACGCATTAACAAATTAATGGACCAGAGAGCAAAAATTAGTATATGCAATAAACTATCTAGTTTTGAACATGAGATCATCAGGATAGATAAAAAGATATGAGGATACACTGTTTAAAAAGTCCACTTTGAATATAATGATAGAGGTAAGGGAAAAGCGAAATCCTGGGTAAGGATATGCGAGGTACATTCTGAGAAGAGAAACCTAGAATTATGTTTTTAATACCAGCTCGCTAAGAGTCTGGAGCAAGGCCAATTACCAGGGATAAAGAAGAACAGTATAATAAGGAAAGGACCAATTTACCAAGCATCTGTAATAGTCCCCAACGGGTTTGGCTCTGAGAAAAGAGCTTCAGGATAAATGAAGGAGAAGGTAGAGATCGATAAATTGGCAATTTGGAGACCCTGGCATCTCTCATTAGCACTCAGGGGAGCAGACAGATCCCTGCAGGAAGCCAGAGGTCCAATAGCACCTGTGGCCCATCAGCCAGTTTGTTCAACTGATGTTTACAAAACCTCTCACTGACTATAGGAGATTGCACAGTCTTCCCCAGCACATGTGGAAGAGTCACCAGAATGGAAAATATCTGATCCTAAAACAAGCCAGGATAAATATAAGGAATTAAAATCATACACAGTAAGTTCTCTAAACAAAGTGCAGTTGAACTAGAAACTGATAAATAGTTAATTTTCAGATGCTTGGCAGTTGAACAACAAATTTCTCAGTGACACAGAAGGGAAGGAAGAGGTTTTATGGGAAATTAGAAAATATTTTGATTTTAAAAAATGAAGGTACAATATATAAAAGTATGTGAGATGAAACCAAGGAAGTATTTAGAGGAAAATTCATAGCCTTACATATTTATATGAGATATGTGGAAATGTTTAGTGACAATAACATGACTTTCCACCTTAACACTAGAGAAAAACCCATAAACTCAAAGCAAGGAGAAGGAAGCAAATAATGTTTCAAGTGGAAATTAGTCAAGTTAAAAATAGTGAAAATGAAAGCTGGCTCTTAGAAAAGATTGATAAAAACTAGTTTTAAAAACCCCACGATATATAGATAGGAAAGATTGAAACCACCAATTTGTGTGAGAGAACACAATTACTAGAGTGCCTCACAGGCACTGAAGTGGCCATCAGGCATTGAGCACGGGAATTTACAACTGTGATGAAACGAGCCAGTTTTCTGAAAGCTAAACACGAGCATAGTCTGCTGAAGAAGAAATAGGTAATCTGAAATCGCTCTACTCTAACAGAAATCAAATTCACAGTTCAAAACTTCCTCCCTAACTTCCCAGGCCTAGTGGTGTCCCTGGTGAGTTCTACCAAACATTGTCTTCTCTCCCCTCAGGGAATTAGGGAGGAGCAGCAACCACTTTACATCCCACGCTGTGAGCGAGGAGAGCACACTAGATGATGGAAGCACAGGGATGCAAGCAAACCCCAGCAAATGGAGCCCAGGAGTATACAAAGTTTGCTCCATATTCAAAATTAGCAATATAATCTACCGTATGGAGAGTTAAAAGAGAAACCATATAAAAATATAAAAATATATTTTTATAGAAAACCTTTGCCAGAATTTAACTCTGCTCAGGAATAAAACTGTCGGCAGACTAGGGAAAGAAAGAAATCTCCTTTGTGGGGTAAGGACATCCTCCAAACTGCAGGCTAACACCATGCTGCAAGGTGCTTCCTTCCATGGTCAGGAGCGAAAGCGTGCTCTCAGCACACCTTAGTGTAGCATTCCACGGAAGTCCCAAGCTGTGTATTAAAACAAGAAGAAGAAGGCACACACACTGGAAAGGAAGAAGTAAAACCGTCATTACCTGTGACGTGGTTGTCTACAGGGAAAATCTCAAGGAAGCTTGATAAAATTTGCTAGAATAAGTGAGCTGAACAGGGATACAGGATATGAGGTCAACAACAAAAATCAATCACATTTCTATACAAGAGCAATGAAAATTGGAACCAGAAGTCATTATAAGGACCACTTAAAGTATTCCGTGGTGAAATACTGGGCTTTCAGTCTAGCAAACACAAGCAGGATTTGTATGCTGGAAACAAGCAAAAAAATATATGGATATAAGAAATCAGAAAAGACCTGAGTAAATGGAGAGATATCCTGTGTTTACTGTTGGAAAGACTCAGGATAGCTAAAACATAAATTTTTCCCAGATGGACCTATGGATTTAATGCAATTCCAACAAAAATCCCAGCTGGATTTTTCTGTAAACACAAACTGATTTAAAAATGTATACTGAAAACCAGACAAAGCAGAACAAACAGCAACAGCTTTTAAAGAGAAGAATCAGTTTGGAAGAGCCACACTGCACGTTTGTAAGACTTCAAAGCTACACTAATGAAGACAGGGTGGAATGGTACATGGGTCAGAGAAGCCGGGCGTAAAGGGGAGAATCAGATCTATGGAAATACTACGTCCAGCTGACTCGGAATCGCTGCCTTCGAGAAAGGATGTTATTTTCCAACACTCGATGTTGGAACACTTGAGCATTTGTATATGTAAAAAAGAAATATGGTTATAAACTTTGCACTTCATATAAAAATTCACTCAAGAAGGGTCATGGATGTAGTTCAGATATACGAAAACCCTTGTTATAGCTTGTATCTAGATGTCTCCCCAGAGCGTCGTGTACCCACAGGCTGGATCTAGGGTGTGTGATGCTGGGATAAAGAGTGTGTGGTACTAAATAAGCCCACCGCTTGGTATTAGCACAGTTCTGGGTGCGGGTGAATGGATTTACTGAAGACAGAAGATCCACCCAGGGTGTGGGTGGCACCAACCAATGGGCTTACAGCCTTGATGGGACATACAGGGAAAGAAGGAAGGCAGGCTTGTTACTGCTGCTGCTGCTGCTGCTGCTTGCTGCCTTCTGCCTTCGCTGCCGTGCACTGTTCCTCCTGCACCATGTCCCTCTGCCAAGCCACCCCGCCTTGGAGCAGTCGACTGTGGACTGAAACCTCTGCAAACTATGAGCTAAAATAAACCTTTCCTTCTTTAAACCAGCAGTGAGAAAATAGCTAAGACGTCTCTCAAACCCAACAATTGAAAACAGTCCAGTGGGGGGTGGGCACAATATTTGGACAGGTGTTTCGCCACATTAGGTATGTGGATGGCAAATAAGCAGATGCAAAGATACTCAGCTCTATCAGCCACCCGAAATGCGAGTCCAAGTCACGCAGGGTGCCTCCGCACCCGTGCTATAAATGCTGAGGTAAAGGTCGAGTGCTGGAGAGGACTCAGTCCAGCAAGACTCACACCACGCCTGGAGGGAGTGCAGGGTGCTGCCCAAGCTGCTCCGGGAAGCACCGGGAGGTTCTTATGAGGTTCAGTTGGCTCAGAGCACCCGACCAGTGATCCCAGTTCGAGGCAGCTACTGCAGCGCCCGTGTGACGGTTACGGCCACTTTGTTTATGAACATCGCAAAGAGGAAACAGTGCAAGGGCCCTGCAGCTGCAGCTGGGCAGGTGAGAGGACTTTCACGGGCCGGGCCCACACCAGCAGGAGCGGCGGCTGATGCACGCAGCGGCACTGTGCTGTAAGAAGCCCCTCTGTCCCGGTGCCCTTCTGTGTATGTCCCCTCTGGAAAGGCAAAACCAGACTGACAAGGAGCAGCCTGGGATTTCCAGCAGTGCGGGTGCACTGACGTCATAGGGGTGGCCCGAGGGGTCCTTGGGGTCCTCAGCCTCCATCACAGTGGTCACACCTGTCTACACCTGTGTTACATCTCGTAGACACGTCAACCAAAAAAGCTTACAGTGCATGTTAATATTTTTAAAATAAAATAATTTAAAAATGATAAAAGCTGGGTGTGGTAGCCCCCAGCATAATCCCAGCACTCTGGGAGGCTGAGGCAGGAGGATTATAAGTTTGAGCTCAACTGGGGCAGACTCAACCTGTCTCAAAATAAAACATATAAAAGGACTGGGGGGTGTAGCTCAGTGTGGAGCCCTGGGGTCAATCCTTATATAAGAAGGAAGGAAGGAAGGAAGGAACGTAGGAAGGAGGGAGGGAGGCAAGGAAGAAAGGAGGAGGGAAGGAGGGAGGGAGGGAAAGAAAGAAAGGAAGAAAGAATGAGTGAAAGAAAGAAAGAAAGAAAATCTTACAGAAACGTTGTGTCACTGCGGGTAAGCGCAGCTGTGTCCCCTGCCTGCTGCCACCTGTGGGCTCATCTGCGACTCCCAAACCCCTGCCCAGCTCCTGTCCACTTGTTTTCAGGGCGCTGGTGGCTGACCATGCTCACAGCTCCTTAGGGTGACTCTGGGGCGACAAGATCAGTGTGTCTGACCCCTGACCAGCCCTTTGTCTGGACTGTTTCAGCTTCCCCGCCCTGAGTCCTATCCCCTATCTCCTCCACGCCCCCAGTGGGTGCCTTGAGGGGAGGGCAGGCTCTGTCCAAGTCACTTCCTGTCCCTGGCAGGCCCAGTCGAGGAGGCTGAGGAGGCAAGGTGACCTTGTGCTGTGCCAGTGATGGCCATGCTGGGCCCCAGGGCACCGCGCGTGAGGGTGTGACAGGGCTCCCTGCACCCGTCTCTCTTGCAGTGGCAGCTGGGGTCCGGGTGTGGCCAGGAGGGGGCTGTCCACCCTCGCAACACAGGGGTCCCCAGACTTGCTAAGCCACGGTGGGCAGCTTGGTTCAGCATGCTGGGCGTGGGACAGGGGTGACAGGTCTCGCGGTGGGTGAGGGAGGGGACTCGATTCCTAGTCCAGCCTGACAGTCGGGGCCTGCAGCCAGGGAGCAGGTGGGGTCAGGTGGGCATGACTGAGGAGACGTCATGAGCTGGGAAGAGCCAGGCAGACCCTGACCACATGAGACTGTCCCCCAGACAGGTCAGTCCATCCAGCGTCAGCCAAGGGTGGTGGAGGTCGAGGACAAGACCATGTGGATGACGCCGACTGCACAAGGCCCTGCGGAAACCGGTTACAGGAAGTGGTTACAGGAAGTGCCCAAGGGGCAGGGAGGAGGCTGGAGCCTGACTGCGATGCGGCCCATGGGGTGTCGCTGTCACGGTCACCGTGTCCCCACTGGGCCCAGACCGGCTTCCGCTGCAGCCCCTGCTGATGAAGCCCTGGGGTGTGGCCAGTGTCTTCAGGAAGCAGAACTCAGATCAAGCCAGCTCCAGATGCTCCTTTCCCTAAATCTCTACTTGCGGCCCGTGAGGGTCTGAGTGGGTTATGGGCCTCTGGGGCCGCCCTGGCACTCGCCATGCCAGCTCCTGCCAATTACCAGGCTGAGCGATGTAGCAGCCTTGTATCATTTTGCTGGTGCACGGAACAGCAGGTGAATGCTATAGTTTATGATTTTCAATTATAAATCAAATAGACTGAGTTCTCCCTTCTCTTCGTAAAGGCTGTAAAAGCGCTCAGGTGTGGCCCAGCTTTTGCTTGGGAACGGAGGGGCAGGCTGATCCTCGCCGTGATCGCTCGTGTGGCACTCCGATTTTCCCTCCGTCTGCTGTGTTCGCTGTTGGGAGGAATATCTGAGACCAGGGTCCCCGTGGGAGCTGAGGCCCAGCTCGTCTCCCTGGGTGTGCGTGGACAGCGCCTGTGACAAACACAGTCCTCACGGGTCCCTGTGTGGCCTGCGAGGGTGACAGCAGGAGGCCGGGTGTGCCTGTGGGGGCCCTGGGGTGATGCACCTGCTGGGCGGCGAGATGGTGTGGCCCCCGGGCACCATGGCCCCGGCCAGGAGCTTGGGGGGCCCCGCACAGCGGTGCTGTCCATCGTGGGAACTCCGAGGAACCCTTTGAGAATCTCGATGCTGTCCCCTCGAGCGGGGTGACTGCGGGTGATGGCCTACAGTGCGTCCCCATCGCACCTTCACCTGCAAACACTGACAGCAGCAGCCAGCTCGACATGCACCGGAGAGGCCCAGGTCGGCCCTGGCATCAATCATCATCGCCAGTGTCAGGAGGGGAGGAAAGGGGTGAGGGAGAGAGGGAGGAAACGATCTGTGGTGCATGAGGACGGAGACCCGGCATGCACAGCCTTGGGCCAGCCGAGGGCCCTGACGACACAGGCCCGGGCAAACACAGAAGATGCGCAGGACGCCCCTCCCTCCGAAGACGCAGCTCTGAGCCTGGTGGGAGGTCCTGTGTCACTCCTAGCGTCACACGCGGTGCTGCAGCTGGGAGCCCTCCGGGGGGCCGAGGCTGCATGGTCTCCTCCCTCTTCTGCGGGTCTTGCAGCATGGGCTGGCACGTGTCCCTTCCCTCTCCACGTCCCTGTGAGGACGCAGACGGGGCCCTCAGTAGACACCAGGTGCTGGCTTCCATCTCCAGCTTCCCCGCCTCCCGAGCCGGGAGGGATGATTTCTCTGTGGGTACCCAGTGTGTTGCCTTCTCTCCTAGCAGCCCAGAGACCTGAGGCACCGCACGGCCAGCGAGAACTTTAAAGTGCAAGAGCCGAGCTCGCTGCTGTGTGTGTACCCAGGTGGAGCAGAGCTCTCGGCGCCCGTGGGCGCACATCCTGTGGGCCTGCGGTGCCAGGAGGCGGTGGGGCACTTCCACGCGGGGCCAGGCAGCTGCATCGGTGCTCTTCACTGTAATGGACCAAGGTCCCAGCACTCTCCAGGCCTGGGCTCTGAGGTCCTGTCTGGGTGCAGGGTGGTCCCCAGCTGGTGGCTCTGAGAGATGGGACAGGGCAGCCCACCCTTGTCCTCCAAGTCCACGATGGCCTGGCAGCCCAGTGAGGGGGCCTGGCCAGGCCTGTGACAGGGTGACTCTGCAGAGCAGGGTTCCTCTTATGCCCAGCACACAGAATAGGGTGACAACCATGCATGTCTGGCTTCAAAGTCATGGGGTTGAATGTGGCCCCCTAAAACTTCCATGTTGATATCCTAACACCCTGAGCATCAGAATGTGACCTTTGGAAAATGGATCATTGCCATGGAAACTGGTTGAGATGATGTCATTCTGGACGGGGAGGGGGGCCCTAACCCAAGGTGAGTGTGCCCTTGTGGAAGAGTGATCCTTGGGCACAGACAGACACACAGGAGGGTAGTGTGTGAAAATGAAGAGAGGGACTGGGGTGCTGATCTGCCAGCCAGAGGTGCTGAAGACACTGATAGAGCAGCCAGAGCCGGGGGGCTGGGGTGGGCCCCCCAGTCCAGCCACACCTGGACCTGAAACTCCCGGCCCCAGAACCCTGAGGAGCTGTGCATTTCCACAGGCTGAGCCGCCTGGCTCGCAGCACCCTGTCAGGATGATCCTAAGCGAAGGATGGGCTCCATCCTGCACCTCGGCCCGACTTCCTGGCTGCGGGAGGCACGGGCGGCCGCCGGTGCAGGGCGCAGGGTGCTGTTTCAGAGGGCACCGCTCAGACCCTGGTCTGCACACCGGGCTGTGGTTCTGTCCCAGGACCCGCTCATGGGGCAGGCTTACAGCGTGGGACGGAGACTGCCGTCTCCACTGGGGTTTCAACAGAAAATCGTGAGAACCCAATAATGTGTCACCCAATCAGAGCTGACTACAGGCAAAGGACACCACACACACACACACACACACACACACACACACACACACACACACGCACATGGCACACGCACACACACACAGGCACATACACACACACACATGCACACACAGGCACATACACACAAACACACGCACACCCACGCACACCCACATTCACTCCCCACATATCCTTCCGTAGTTATCATTTGGAGATCTGGGCCAATAGACCAACAGGTGAAAGAAATTAAGCACTCAGCGGTTGAGAGGTGACACAATTATGGCACAACAGGATTTATTTTGAGCGCTGGAATTATTCAAATGTAGAACGATTTTTGAAAACTGCGAGGGAAAAACACCTCGTAAATTTCATTTGTATTTTGTGTGTCTTCGGAGGAGACGCAACGCGAACAGGGGAGGGAGGCGGAGGGAGAGGCGAGCGTCCTCCTGCTCTGAGCCAGCTGCGTGGAGGCGTCAGACTCTCTGCGACACGAGAGGGTCTGGAGTTGGTTCGAGTGAAGCCTGGTGGCTTCTGTAGATCAGTCACAGTACAGGCGTCGGCCCCCGGCTCCGTGACACCAGGACAGCACGGCCTGCTCCTCTGCGCCCTCTGTCGCCGTCCAGGTGCTGGCCTTCGCCCTCACTGGGAGGCAGAGGCCACTGTGACGGGAGGGCGCCCGCTGAGGGTGCATGCTGGGCAGCAGGGGCAGAGAGAGAGGGGAGAGGACCCTGGTGGGGGTGTCCCCTCCCTACAGTACCTCCCCTTCACCCCTTGGCCAGGCCTGGTCACAGGACCTGCCCTACACAGGGGAAGTGTAATGTGGCAGGAGGACACTTGGCCACTTTAAGTGAGCATTTTGTACTTGTTTGTTTGCCAAAGAGGAAGGGAAAAGGGATGTCTGTGGTCACCTCCCCATCTCCGGGATAAGGGAGAGCTCACCAGGACAGCATCCCTGGCAATTCCAGTCTGAGGGTCAAAGACAGAAGAACTCCTGGCAGGTGTGTCATGAGACAAAAATTATGATTTTATAGACATGAGAGATAACCTCACAGAGAAGGAAGCCTCAGCCAACAGACCACTGCGTGGAGAGAGTTAAAAGAGAAAAGTTGAGCATCCAGGGAGAAATTAGCAATAGCACAATCGTTATAAAATGACAACACGTCTATTTCTCATCTCAGCATACGAGTAAGAGATCATCATAATCAATCAATGAGGCAGTATAGAATCTAATCAGTATTATCAGTCAGGCTCATTCATTCACTCGATGAACACTAGTTGAGTAGCTATTATGTACCAGGTCATATTTGTGGGTCCAGCTGGACAATACTGTAAAATATCCCATGTTCTACGCAACTTCATGGTCTCACTTCTTTTTCAGAGCTGCTGAGACCTTTAAAACTTTCATGAACTGTTAAACCATAAAGAAAACAGCAATCTGTTATAAAAGAGCAGAGATTGTTCAGCTTACTTTTGTAAATTAAAATGCCATAAAGCTAGAAAATAATAAGATGCTTTTAGAAAGATAGAATGTAAATGTTCTCTTAACTCACTATTAGTATTTTTTTTTAGAAAAAGGAAAGAAACCGGTATTTCCATTATAACTATGTGGAACATGGTGTTCCCAAGCTCACGGCGTCAATCCTCAAGGGGAAATCCAGATGCAGGAATTACAGTACTACCTAGAAACAGAAGGTAGCCTTAAAAACATAATAGTCACCTTCCCAGATTTGGGTGCATAAAAGCACCCCAAGACTTAGAGGCATAACGGGGTCATTGTGTTGGGCCTGAGGGTGGCAGGGTCGTCTCTTGGACGAGGACACACCGGTTGGCTTCCGGGTTGCCCTGTTCTGGGGCTGTGGGGCCCTGGGGTTGGACAGCACATCCAGAATTGTGTCTTTTCCTGCTTGGTGGTTGGCAGGCTGCTGGGTGGGTGCTGCTTCTCGTTATGGTCTCGGTGTCAGGGAAGCAGGGGAGAGTGAACCCCAGGCCAGGAAGACTCTCCAAGTCTGGGCCACTTCTATTGTTCGCTGGCCAGCCAGAGGGAGTCCTAGCGCAAAGCCCAGAGTTCGAGCAGGGCAAGGCTGCCCTGGGGCCAGGCACGGACAGGACGGTGACAACCGCCTTTGCTGACGGGCTATAGCAGCTTTGAATTAATGCATATAGAAAACCACAGAGAAACAATGTTACTAAAGGAGAAAAATTATTAAATAGTAAAAAAAACCAAACCAAAACCAAAACCAAACAAAAACAAGCAGAAACAGAGATACACACAAAAGGAGTAACTCTGACAAACTTCAACACTAGAAGCGGCAACAGTGAAATACACACCTGTGCTTCTGGAGCCGGAAGCACCAGGACAAGCCAGGTAAGACCGCAAGTCGTAGGAAGATACTGCGGACCCTGACGTGTGAATACACATTCCAAATTGAATAAATTCAAACAGTTTCTTCAGTGAGAAGTGAAGTTTATCCAGTGATCCTCTGAACACTGTCACTGCGTTCAACTCCAACTAGAGGAAATCTGTAAACCCTGATTAATTCGGTAACCAAGGACAGAACTGCAGGTGGTAAGCAAAGTTGGAAGCCGCCCAGCCCAGCGGCAAGCAGAGGCTGCAAGGGACAGGACAGTTGTGACAGGCAGGATTGGTACCATGGGGATAGAAGTTGGGGCCCCCAAGACGGTCTGTGTATCATCGGTCCCACGGAGAAGTCGGGGCGGGCACAGAGCTCTCTCCTGGCCGTCGAAGCCCGCGGTCATACAGATTGTGGCACAGGAAGAGAGTTCTCCTGTAAACCCTCACCCGGTGCAGCCGGAGCCCCCTGAACAAGAGAGGTTCTGCCTTTCGGATTGCTCAGCACAGGAAGGAAGGAGCTGGGGAAATGAAGAGGAAAACATATATGTGTACCCATAGCATACATGAGATATGTACCTATCCTATAAAAGGCTTATTGAGCTCAGATTTACCTAACAGTAAAATCTACGCACGTAAGTGTCCCGTTCTGTGAATTTTGACAAAACCCTAAATCCTTGACCATGATGTGGGGCGCTTTCCTTGGCCTCCCGACATTGGCTCGCGCTTCTTTGCAGGCAGGCTCCTCTTGGTGCCTGGATGGCCCCTGAGAAAAAGAGGGCATGTAGCACCGTGTCCCCAAAATGCCTCTTTTGTGTTTCCCAGACTCTGGTAGGGTCAAGGGGACACTGCAGGTGGACAGGGGCGACTGCGCAGATGAGCAGTGTCAGAGGCACACTGGGAGGGGGCCAGGCCAGCCGGGCTTGTGTGCTGCAGCTGCCTTCTGGCCTGTGTTGTCAGGTGTGCCCGCCGCTCAGCGGGACAGAGCGGGTGACCCATGTCACTGCTGCGAGCGCCCTCCCTACAGTAGCCTGCTGCGAGAGGCTGACACATGTCAAGGACCGTCCCTTGTGGGTTTGGCCGAGTGCGCTGTTGCTGAGGACCTCCCCTTGTGGGATCCGGTCAAGTGGCTCCATGGGACCCATATTTGCTGCCTGTGGACCTTCCCTTGCAGGTGAGGGGCAGCTAATCCTATCATGTCCTGCTTGTGCATTAGTACATCTTTGCTGTGAGAAAGTGGCCCAGGTATTTCTCCAGTCTCTCAGCCCAGTCTCCAGCCCTCTGCTCCAGCACTCCTGGGCTGTGGACAACTCTCCCTGTCGTGTCTGGCAGCTGCTAAATCTGCCTGCACTCTGCCCGATAGTTTTGGCTGTCACAGAAATGGAAGTGTGCAGTGTGTATCCTCCGATGCGGCTTCTCGCACTTAGCATAATGTATCTGAGATCCACCATTGTTGAAATTACTAACACATCACGGTTTGTTTACCCGTTCACCAGGTAATGAACATTTGGGTTGTTTACAGCATTGTTGAGGTGTGAATGAAGCTGCTACAAACATCCACATAGAGGTGTTTGTGTGGCCATATGGATTTATTGCTCTTGGGTAAACATCTAGGAGTAGGATTGCTGGATTGCTTTTTAATTATGTGTTTAGCTTTGAAATAAGTTGTCAAACTACTTTGCAAAGTGGCCATAGCATTTCCTGTTCCTTCTAGCAACATTTGAAGCTTCTGGTTATTCTATATCCCTGCCAGCACCTGATGATATCAGCATGAAAATATGACTTAGCTATTCTCACCGGTGTGTTATGGTACCTTTTCATTCGTATGTCCATAGTGTACACGGATGACCAAAGATGTCGAGCATCTTTCAGGCATTTGTGTGATGTCTTACCTGACAATATGGCGCCACGACACGCCTGTTCGAGGGGCTACAATGTCCACACAGATCATCTCCGTGCTGGTGAGGATGTGGGTCACAGGCAAGTCTCAAATGTCGGTGGGAGAACTAGGAGACTGCACAGCACTTTGGAAAATAAATTGGAAATTTCTTACATAGGTCAACACATCCTTACTCTGTATCCTGGAAATCCTGCTGGGGGGTGCTTACATGGGAGGATTAAGATGTGTGGTCCCAGAGGTAGCTTGCTGCGGGTGGGTTAAACAGCTTTGTGCATAATTACTCTAAAACAGGAGGCGATCCAGACGCTTATCAGCTAGCCGGTGACTAAACAAATTGTGGTATATCTACACATGGAGAATGATTCAGCGAGACAAAGCGGTAAGTCTCTAGTAAATTCCACAGCAGGGATTCATTTCAAAAGCGTTGTGCTGAGTGAAGGAAGCCGGCTGAAAAGAGCAAAACAAGGTGTGATTGTGTGCACATTAAATGACTGTGAGAGAATCAGAGCTGGGCGGGGGGCTCTGTTGCTGAGGTTCGGACAGGTGACTCTTCCTGGATGGGGAAACCCAGCGTTCTGAGGACGGCGGTGCCTGCGTGCACACGGCGTCATATTAAATTCTACCCCGACCTCAGAGGACCTCTTTTCATCTCCAGTTATGGCGGGCTCATTTTTTTCAGACTATCCCTTTCACTGATAATTAAGACACAAGTTAGGGAAAAGATATAATTAATGTATTGGGCCACACCAGAGACCAAGGCAGCCAGGACCGTGAGACGCCAGCTTGAGAGACTGTTTTCAGAACGGAAGGGCGTTTCCTTCACCCGGTACATGTCCAGCATTCAATACACACAAGCAGACATGGTTAGAGATTAAGAAAAATGGAAATAGTGTCATACACAATCCAGTTATTAGATTGTCTGAACACCTGCAAGGGGTGGTCTAAATATATGGCAAATGTTTATCTTTTTTAAAAAATTATTAATATCCTTGGAAACACTCCCTCTTGCTTTAGACTCACTTACCCCACCATTCCTGCGAATTTCTGAAGCAGTTAACTGTTTCTGTGCACAGCAATTTCTGTCAAATAAAAACGAGGCTGCGTCCTCATCCGCCTTTCTCGCTGATCTGGCACTGTGCAATTTCCGGCTCTTCCCCGAAGTCAGAATGACCGTGGAAGGGAATGTTCTGAACTGGTTCAGGACATCAAGGCAGCCAGGAGCGAACAAAGAAAGACACTCAGGAAAGGGGACTCCAGAGCTGCTGCAGGAAGTGGCCCGGGCCATGCGTCTGAATCAGGGCGGGCGGTATTTTGAGGAGGATTAAGGGTGATGTGTCGCTTACTATAATACATTTTTTTCTAATTTAAACATTATCCCCGTTTTCCATTCATACTTCATATTAAAACGCTTCTGTTTACTATGGTCGATAAATTAAAATACAAAGAGAATGTCAGCAGGCACATGAAAGCATGTGAGAAGCTACAGTAAAAATTCTACAGCAACAAAACTAAAATGATGAACTTTAATTATCAATTACTTGGATGTAGCTTAAAAGAAAATTAATAAAGTGGACAATGGAATGGAATAAAACACCTAATACAATGGGAAAAATACGTAAAATATTAAGTAGCACGTGAAACCTGTATGGGCCACAGCGGCAAGTTTTAGCATACGTGTTGTGATAGGACCCGAGCTGGAGGAGAAAGAGAGGGGCAAACGTGATTTTTGAAGGCAATGTAGCCAAAAAACTTTCAGAACTGACAGACGGAATTGATCCTCCGCTTCACAAATACTGTAGACTCCAGAGCGGTGAATGGGACAGAAACCACACCAAAGCCCCTGCTGGAGCGCTAGTGAGCACAGAAAAAGAGAGACGTTTTCCAGTGCATCCCACAGGGCCAGCGTAACCTAGCCACCACAGCCTGCGTGTGGGCTCCAGAGTCTCACAGGGCAATCTCCTTCAGGGTCACAGAGGCAAATCCACCACAGGTGCCACAAAAGGCACTGAGCGGGTACAGAAATACACAACAGAGGACAGTGACGGTGGTGTCCTTCCAAAATCTTAGTAAGTTTCACGTCAGGAAACCATTCCATGTAAGATACGATGAAAACAGGGTGAAAGAGGACAGCTGCATGCAAAGCAAAAATGCTGGGAAAATGTCAGCAAAATAGTCACGCAGAATTCTTAGAGCCCTAGAAACAGAAGTACACTAACTACTTCATATGTGAAAGAAACATTCGCAAAGGAAAAACCCCACCGAAAACATCACGCTTAAGGCTATAATATCAAAGACCTTTTTCTGAGATCTGGAAGAGACAAAAGGCCCTATGCTTACCCCTTCTAGTCAATGTTTTACTTGAAGTTTTAACCAGAAAAAAAAAGGGCAAGAAAGGAACTTAATGTAGAATAACTGGAAAGCATGAAATGAAACTGTCATCATTTGAGTGCAAAATGATTAAACACATAAAGAATCCACAAGAAAATACGGAGAAGCTATTGGAATTAACAAGTACATTCGGCAAGGTTTTAGGAAACAAATCAATACACAAAAATCAATTGTATGTCTGTGGGATGTTCCCAAGGCTGGCTACGGAGACAACATTATTGTCTCCTGCACTGTCCTGCAGTATCAGGAAATCAGGTCTTCGCCTGTCTCTCCTTGTCTATGCCACACAAGTTAGAAAATGAAATTTAAATTTAAAAATACCACTTAAAGTAACATTTGTGAGAGCGTCCTAAATGCAGGATAAATACGCAGCTGTAAGCAGACAAAAGGACAAGATATTGACAGAGATACACAAGGGGCCAAAGAAACCGAAGGCCACAGCAACGTGCACGCTCAGATCTTCCCCGGGAGCCGCCCTGTGCGCCTCATCTCCTCCCAGGTCTGTGGGCAGAACAGTCACTCTGCAGCTTGAAACCAGCCGTGTAATCGCATTTACACCATAGCGTAGATCTCGGCAAGTGCTTTAAGACACATACAGTATTTTCCTTTGGAGAAACAGTTGTTCACCACGTAGCAGCACGTCAATGGCAACATCACGTACATGGACAGAAAGCCTAAGTGTCCACTTTACGCATTCTCTCCCCTCGTCACGGTGTGATCCCTATACAGGTTTCAACAAGTTTTTGAGGACATTTATAAATGCTTTAAAAATTTACATGGAAATCCAGAGGACGAAGAATGACCAAGATAATAGTGAATAAGAAGAGTCTTGTGAGACAAGCAGCTGCTTCCTAGGGGTTATTCTGGAGCTGCAGGGATTATAACAAGAGGGTATTAGCAAAGGGTTGCAGAGACCAACAGAGAAAATAAGAGTCCAGGATCGGGTTCCACGCATGCTGCCCTTGATCTATTACACTATATATTGAATAGTACATGCAAAGATTAATATTGTCCTGTGCACCATACCCGTCTATTACAGAACCAATTCTGAATGGTGGAATTATAAAATTTACAGAGTAAATATAAATGAATATCACCCTGCCTTTGGGCTAGGCAATGTTTTCTTATCCTAGATACAAAAGTATTAGTCACAACTGGAATAGACTGATTGATTACACCAAGGCAGGTGGAAGAAGCTCTTATTACCGCGAGGAAGGGAGTGAGAAGTCAGGTCCCACATCAGGGAGACACCGTTAGTACGTTTCACACACAGCTCCCGCATCCACTTAATTAAATAACTATTTCGGGTAAATCAGAAAATCAATAACCCAATGGGAAAATAGACAAAGGCCTTGAGAAAACATTCCAGATTAAAAGAATTGCAAATGGTCTGTCAACAGGGAAATAAACACTTAAACTGCAGTGACACGATACCGCGGTCCCGCTGCAGTGGTTATGATCGTGAAAGGTGAAAGTTGTTAAGGACACGGATTTGGGATGCTGGAAGCCCTGGCCCTGTCTGCGCGGTGCCCTAGAACAAGCATCCTGGTGAACAGTCCATGCCACAGTCTCCTGTGTTAGAAGTGTGAGCTACACGCGGGCATCGATGTGCTGCCAAGAGACCCACAAAGGGTACAAATGAGCATTGACTGCAGAATGGACAAACAGAATGAGACCACCGCAGAAATACGTAAACTGGAGACACAATGGACCACGGAGTTACGTCTGGACGTGAGGATGGATGATGAAACGCAGGTCCGTGAGAAAATGTGCTGTGTGATTCCTGTCCTGTGAAGTTTGAAAACGGTCACCACTAACCCCTGGGGTCTGGAGCCGGGTCGTTCTTACCTTTGGGGAGGAAGGTAGTGCCCTGTGATGAGGAGAAGGGGTTAAGGAGCAGTCCTCACCTCTATCCTTCACATGAGAGTGGTGACTGGGCATGCTCATTTGGTAATGATTAACTGAGCTATAAGCCATTCATTTTATATATTTTTCTATATGGATGCTATGGCATCCGTATAGAAACAACCCACATAAACTGCTAAAAAACTAATAAAGCAAAGAAATGACAATAGAATTAAAAATATCTGCAACTGAATGATGACACAACATTATGTGGTTCTCTCAGTGCACTTACTGCCTTAGATGAGAGAATCAAAAAACCCTAAAATCTAAAGACTGTGTATGTATACTGACAAGTGAGGAAAAAATAGGATAAATGTAGGTCAGAAAAAGATCAAAGTGCAAATCAATAAAGTAAAGAAAAATAAGGATGCTGTACAGGAAATCCACAGCCTGGCTACTTTTTGAGGGAGAAAAAGTTGATTAGTCAAAATCTTCAAATGACTTAGAAAGACAAAGTAAACCATCTCATGATAATAAAGAAGAAATAAGTACAGATAAACAGAAATTAAGAAGAGAATAACCTCAATAATTTTGTGATTAGCTTTGATAATTTTGATAAAACTGAATAAATTCGTAGAAAATTATAATTTACCAGAACCAACTCAATAAAAAACAAAAAGCTTAATAATCATACAACCATTGAAGAAATTGAAGTACTTACAAATTTTCTTACAAAAACAAAAAGAAACAAATAAATTGGCCCACATCATTTTAAAATTGAGAAAGAAGAAAAGAATACTCTTTATTTTATTTTATGATATCCATTGCAGTACAACCAGATTAGGAGATTACAGATGAATAAAATGAACAGGCTGGTTTCACTCATGTATATATTGGAAATATTAAATAAGATATTATAAAGTCCAATGTACTCATGTACCAGACAGATCCTATTTCTCAGTCAAGCTGGGGACATCCTAGGTGTGCGATGTGGTGTAATAGGAGATTTATAAGGTAATTCAGTCAATTGCCAGATCAAATGAAACACGTCTTCTCAATAGACACTGAAAGTGCACTTGATAAAATTTGACAACCCGTCCTGTTATTTTAAAAATGTATTATTAGTGCCTATTAATTTTACACATTATTGGGCTACACTGTGGTGTTTTCCATACATGCCTATCCTAAAGTTTATCACACCCCTCTACCCTCCGTCACCTGGATGCACTTCCCCTTGTCTGATAATGGTCTCCCTTCTACTTTCACGCCATGTTTTTTAGATTTCACATATTAGGATAAACATGCTACACTTGGCTTTTTGAGTCTGACTTACTTTGCAGAAGGTTCATCCATTTTCTTGCAAATGACATCATTTTATTCTTCTTCATGGCTGAATAATACTCCGTCATGGATATGTACCATGTTTTCTTTATCTGTTCATCTGCCGAAGGTCCCCTAGGCTGGCTCTACATCTTGACGACTGTGAATTGTGCTGCCATAAACATAGGCGTGCATGTGACCGTTTACGGTTCTGATTTTAACTCCTTCCATGTATACTAAGTTGTGCGATTGCTGAGTCATACAGCAGCTCTAGGTCTACTTTTGTGAGGAGCTACATCGATTTACATTCCCACCAGCCTCCAGGGAAACCACACATGCGGGGCCTGGTCCCCCCCACAGAGGGGCGCTGCTGCTGCCGTGAGCTCCCCCTGCTCAACTCGTCAGGGGCTCAGTGACAAGCCCTCTCTGCGCCATCTCTTGTGGCCATCTCCTACCTGGTCACTGTGGCAGGGTGGCTCCAGGGACCCTGAGGTGTGAGTCTGACTTCTCGTCCCAAGAGGCTATCTCAGATGATCGGCCCCTGGCTTAATGCCCCTGATGCCACCACCCCAGGACATGTCAAGTACCGCAGCGGTTTCTCCTCCAGCCCAGTCTGCCATGGGAGAGTGGATCCCACAGTGGGGGACAGCCGGCTGGGGCCATGGGCTCTCCTGAGGCCAGCGCTGCTGGTCTGTTGTTTGTCCCAAGGCTGCGATCCTCTCCGGGTCACCTTGCACTTGTGGAGCCAGGTTCGCCCCCCTGGTGCTGGGCCGGCATAGCCGTCCATTCCATCCTTTTCACTATGTTTCCCCTTTCTCTTTCTTTTGTTTCTTTCTAGATTCCTGAGTTCTTTTCTTTTTCCCCACTGTGGCTGCTTCCTGCCTGCCTCCATCCCGGGCTTGGAGATGTCTGCACCTTCCCTGCCCTCTGGACACCCCAGCCATTCATTTTAAAGACTGAGGAAATTAGAAACCAAGATTTTCTTTATCTCCAACAGAGTGTATCAGACCCAGGGCAGACATCACGAGAGAGCAAGAAAAGCTGGAAATGTTCTTTTTTTTTTTTTTCTAGTCCTGGGGATTGAATCCAACGCCTTCACTAAGTTGCTAACTTGCCCAGGTTGGACTCAAATTTTCAATCCTCCTGCCTCAGCCTCCTGGAGTATGGCATGAGCTGCCCTCCTGGCTGCTAGAAACATTCTTTAGTGTGAGTGCAGAAGGCCCTATCTGATGTAGCTGCTGCTCTTCCCCGTGACATTAAATGTCCCGGCAGAGGCACTGACCTCTGAGAAAGAGAAGTGACAGAGGAGCAGGAAGACAAACGCAGCTGTTACCACTCACAGGGGCCCCGATTATCTGGCAGGTCCAGGAGAATCCACGCCCAGATCAGCAGAAACAGCGAGTGTTTAGCAAATGCCAAACGTAGGATTTATGTATGGAATGCGCGGTGTAGAGAGAAGACTCCATCTGCAGAGCGCACAAATGTCAAGCGTCTGTAAGTAAATATAACAAAGCCGGGGAAGTGACGGGGCTGTGTTAAGAGATCCGACAGGACGCTTTGCCAAGACAGCCCCATGTGCGGCTGGACAGGACAGGAAGACCGGCATGGTACAGACAGGAAGTCTTCCCACTAGGATCATAGATTTGATCCTATTCCGGTCACATTCCTTGTTGGAATTGTGAGTGACACTTTAATCATGACCCTAAGTACTCTCTGGAAGAGAACAGGCAAAACCAGGATACCTCTGAAGAACTTGGAGGAAGGTGCTGAGGGCTGTTCCTGGCAGTCTGCCCTGTACTGTAATACAGTGCGCCTTGGCCAGAAAAACACAGGGATTATCAGTAACTCTTTCTCAACCTACTTACGTGTATCCATGCCTGGAAGACAGGTGTTTGTTGTTATTAAACAGACCCGTAGGTTTTCTTATTTAAGTATTAAACGTGGGCTTGTTGTGTTATTTTATAAAGTAACTTAATAAACTAAAATAGTTCTTTTAGCAGCTATGGTATAGGAAATAAAAATACATCATATTTTCCCCATAATGTTGTTATAATTGTCTATACAACATCAGTAGTGCTGGAAATGTCATAATAGCATACAGAAGGTTTTGTTACTTATGTAAATTAAGCATATTCTCTGTTTTATATTCAGCCTAGAACAATTATTTGCTGAATGCAACCCAGGGTTAGCATCCGTACCACAACTGTACGGCTTAGACCGTTGCAAGTCCGGGCCTTCGCTGGGCCTTGGGACGGACCCCCCTACTGGAGCTGTGACGGAAAAGATTGCTCACTTTGACTGTATTGAGATTGAGGACTTTGTTTGCAACAGGTCTCTTTCAAAAAATAAAAACGCCGCGTACAAATTGGGAGATATGTCTAATAAACAAAGTTTATAAAATCAAGAATCAAGTATTTGCACGTAGGACACGTGCACAGAGAGAAAGCACACGCACAGAGTGAGCACCCGGGTACTCTGCAGCCCACAAATCCGACTTCTGGGGACAAAGCCTGAGCGTGTTCTGTGCGGCGCGACGGGGGAAGGACCGACAGCCACTCGTGTGTGCACGATTGTGAAACCCGGAAAGAGCGCACACTCCCAACCGCCGGAAAGTGAGTTAATGAACCCGGCTCTCTTTGGAGACGGGCTCTCACACGGCAGCCAGAGCCAGCGAGCTGCGGTGTGCAGCTGTGTGCGTGAGTCTCAGCGTCACCGTAAATGAAAAAGGCCCTACGCATTTCACACCGTACACTGCTGGGTCATAAACTGGAGCACAACTGAAAGCAACGCCTGGGCCCATGGCGAGAGGCTCTGGACGCCCACTCCCACGGAGGGCACCAGTCACGGGGTCCGGGGCCCCCACGGTGCTGCCCCCTGTGGCCACCAGGGGGTGCTGCTGCATGGACCCCACAGACGCAGTTGCTGAGAGTCCTGGCTTGCTCCGGAGGGGCCGTGCAGGTGGCTCCACACCTGTGCAGATGGCTGATCGGGTGACAAGTGATGAGGCCGCAGAGCACTGCCGGCTGTCCCCTCAAGGACGGGGGCTGCCGATCTCCATCCTCAAGGCGGTTGTGAGTCTTAGGCCAGAGGGGCAGTGGGGCAGCGTGTCCTTCTTCCTCAGCGCTTGGGGCCCGGTCTGGTAGGCCACCAGGGCTGGCCCTGAGGGGCTGGGCCTCTCCAGATGGCCTCCAGCTCAGTGACCCCATGCTGACCAGAGGCTTACAGGTGGACGCTGGGGCTCCCAAGGCATCCTCCACGTGTAAGCAAGACGGAGGGCCTGGGTTGCCTTTGAAGACCTGGCCTCAGGAGCCTGGAGCACCCCTCCCATCACCCCCGGGTGACACGGTGACCTTTGCACCGCTGGGCTGCACCACTGGGATCCTGCAGGGTGCAGAAGCCTGGGTAGAGGACACGTGGCATGGTCACTTTATAAAACAATGTCTGGGGGGCTGGGGACGTAGCTCCGCGGCACAGCGCTTGCCTGGTAAGCACATAGTCATGAGTTCGATTCCCAGTACCAGAAAAAAGCAAAAAAAAGCCACAAAACAACAGCAACAACAACAACAACAACAAAATAAAACAATGTCTGCCCTGGCAGGACCAAGGACAAGGTGAGCCTGATGCTAGGCACCGAGGTCCTGCACACAGAAACAAAAATGAAATAAGTGGATAAGAATAAGTCAGCAAATTTAACTGTCATCCATTAAATTACTATCCATTTGTGCGTGTGTGCTAGAAAAGTGGAAAGTAAAACACCAGGCTACGATATCCAAGTAATGGTGTAGGTAGCGGAAGGAAATATTGTGCATCTCTGACATTATTAGGAAAATACATATTTAATTATGTATATTTACAAGGACCATGGCACTTTTAAAGAATTAAATGCATAGTATCTAAGGCAACAGAAAAAAATAAATTTTCATCCAATTAAGAGGAAGTGAAAAAAGACATTAAAGGAGCAAATAAATACAGAGATCAGAGTAAAGCGGGGAAGCAGGAATATTTGCAAGTCTGCCGGTCACCGTGGTGCATGCAAACGCATTTGCTCGTCTTCTGCACAGGGATGGGTCTGGCCGCCCTGACCCAGGGTCCTGCCCTCTCTCGAGGTCACTGTGTGGCTGGCAGAGGACTGAGCGAGCCCAGCAGGGGCCGGTCCCAAGGTGCATCGGGACTGCAGGCCACCCACCAGCTGCACCCAGGGACTCTGTTCAGTGCCGGCCTTGGAGGGCTGGATCTTCGTTCTCATTATGAAAGGCGGCATTTTGCAGGCCCTGGTTTGTGACAAGGAGGCAGCAGCAGCATTCTTGCAGGGGACACATGAAACGGGGGAAGTGAGCACAGAGTGAGACGGCCCAGCCTGCCAAGCAAGTCACAGAGCTGTCCATGCGGCAGGGCAGCGGGCTGGACCATGGCTCCCTTCTCTCTTGGGAACACACCCCAGCGCCTTCCTGCAGCTCCACCATGCTCACAAGGCCCCTGTGCATGTGTCCTCTGTCCTCCAGGGCCCCAGGGGCCGGGCGTTTTTAGGAGTGGACCAGGGGCTGCATTTGAACTCAGCATTCTGCGCAGGCAAGGGGTGGAGAGATAGCTGGTCCTGTGCACCAGCAAGCGTCTGGCGAATTCCTGGAAGCTGGGGCTCCCTCACTGTGCCTTTATCAACTCTAAAAGCAGCTGATGCTAGTGAGGTCCCCAGGCAGAGCCTCAAGGTGGGAGGGGTGTGCTCAGCCTCCGTCAAGCGCGATGTCTGGAGATGGAGGAGGCCATTGAAGTTTGGATCTTTCTTCCTCAGTGTGGTCAGAGGTGGAGGGAGAAGGAAGTGGACAGGACCCTCTTCCGGAGACAGGCTGGGGAGAAAACGCCCAGCACACATAAAGTATCTTGCAAGGCCCAAGAAGCCCGGGTATGGTTTCGAATTTCCAGCTCTTGAAACTGTGTAAGCTGCTGGCTGCAGGCAGGGTGCGGTTGTGTTCCTAGGGCCCACGCAGCAGGGCTGAGGGAGGTGAGGGCTTCCTGAGCGGTCTGTCTGGAGCAAGCCATGCTGAGATCAGCGCCCCCACTCTACCCGCCCCCCGCAATCTGTGCTTTGTTCACAGGGACCTTCTTGCCCCCAGGCCCGCAGCAGGGGGCTGGAGCTGGGTGTTGGAGCGCTGGGCTAGGGCAGAACCTCTCCTGTGGGAAAGGCGAGTGATGTCTCGGGTCCCTCCTGGGCAGCCGGCGCTGCTCTCCGCTCCAAGTGCCTCTGTGCCGTGAAATGGGGGATTATTCTACAGTTTTCTGGCCTCATAGCAGCCCCCTGCTCCCAGGCAGCTCAGACAGCAGAGGCGCAATTCCCGAGGCTGGAAGTCGAGGAGAAGGCGTGGACAGGGTGGTCTGACTGTGAGTCAGGTCTGCTCTCTCTCCAGCCTCTGGCCTGAGCTCGCAGTCCTCCGTGTCCTTGGCTTGTGGATGTGTCCCCATCTCTGCCTCCCTCACACATCCCTCTCCCCAGGTGCCTGCGTGTGTCTGGGTCCGAATTTGTTTTGGTAAGGACACCTGTGCTACTGAACTAGGCGTGCACACTGCTCCCTGATGACCTCTGTTAAGCTTACTATACCTGCAGCAACGGCTTCTGTGGGACCATGGAATTCCAACTTCAACATCTGAGTTTTAAGGAACATAGTGCAACCGCTGTCACCTCCGTAGGGTATGGGCAGAGATGCCCGGCAGGGCCTTCACCAGGACGTTGAGGACGGGACACGACGTGCCGGACCCGCCATGCTCTGACTGTCAGTCTCCTCTGCCGGCCGCACCGCAGGCTGCCAAGGATGGCACACATGCCAGTGTCCTTGGGCCCTGGCCAGGCTGTGGCTTCAGGGAGCCCTGGAGCAGGCTGGGAGGCGGCTGGGAGGTAGAAGGTATGGGTCCTGCAGAGTGGAGAGAGAGGACAGGTAGGGTGGGGGGCCAAGGTGCGGTCACTGTGGAGACTGGACCGCAGGCCCAGACTTGTCCTGGGCGCCTGGCAGTTGCTGCAGATATTCCATGGGGCTGCCATGGTGCACGAGTCAGAGGTGGCCTTGTTGTCCTGGACTGTCCACCTTGCTGTCCCCTCCTGGCTGAGTGTCCCTTTCCCTCCTAGGACCCAGCCAAGCTCTTGACCTTGGCCACCGTGCTTCCTTTTTTAAGTAAAATAAATTTAGGTGTAATTATACTTTTTATCATAAAATGAGTCTTCTAAAAATCCACAAAAAACTTTTTTGAAACAGAGTCTCATTTTTTTTTTTTTTTTTTCCTCCGGTACCGGGAACCGAACTCACGACCTTGCGCTTGTCAGGCAGGCGCTTTTGCCGCTGAGCTAAATCCCCAGTCCCCAGAGTCTCATTTTGTAGTTCAAGCTGGGCTTGAACCCACTATGTACCCCAGGCTGGCCTCAAACTCACTGTGATCCTCCTGCCTCAGCCTCCCAAGTGCTAGGATGACAGGTGTTCACCACCATGCCCAGCTCACAAGGAGATATTTTCCTGATTCTGGGTAAATAGTTAGAACATGTGTACACTGAAGTATATGAAAACTACATTGTAGATATCATTTTTCCTCTCACCTTCAAATGCTGTCTGCACGCATCCTTCTCTTGATAGTACTTCGTCTTCACCATATTTTTTATTATATTCAAACAGGTGCCTCTTATTTTTTCTACAGAAGAAAATTTCTCTTGTTATGAATGATTTGCAAAACCTCTTCGGTAGTGAGCCTTTTTGGCCTCTGTTTCTTTGCCTCTTACTTTGTTGATATCTTACTTTTCCTTACGTAGATTTTATCGTCGTGCAGCGGGGCCCTTCCTGTGCTCTTTTAGAGATTGGCTGGTGTGGAAAGGAACCGAAACACCTCCCTCACCGAGGACTGTAAAAATATGATTGCTTCACATTGCAAAAGTAAATATTGCCTTACAGATTAAGCTTTGAAAAATATTTCAAACCTTCCATTCATCTGGGGCTTGTTTTGGTGCCAGTGTGAGAGATCGACCTGTCTCAGTGTTTTTGCGAATGGTTAATTAGACTAATTACAGTGATTGAAATAATTCCTCCCTTTCCCCTTCGATCGGAAGTATCACCTCTCTCACACTCGCCTCTTCCTGGGCTCGTTTTCCCAGCCTGAGGTTAATGCCACATCCTTTCAGTAACAGCGGCTTTGCGAGAGGCTCCCGTCCCTGCAGAGTGGGTGCACCCTCCGCTCACCTCCCCCGCTGGCCTGGCCCCTGGGGGACAGCACCTCCTTTCGGGTCAGCCCAGTCACTCTGCCCTCTGCCCTGGGCAGGGCTCTGGAGACGCCACCCCGGCTGCTGTCTGCAGCTCACTGTTGTGCATGGTTCTCCTTTTGTCCTCCTCAGAAGGCACTGGCTGACCGCAGGCCAGGAGAGCCCTGATCCTGGCGCCCTTGGCACCAGCTCTCTCACGAAGCCTTTGCGTAGCTCAGTGCTACACACGGACACACACGCGGAGCACCTTGGTGTACCCCGGCCCTGTGCACAAGGTGAGCGTTCGCTGAGGCTTTGCTGCCATAAGGGACAGGGTCGCACCATGGCTCTGAGCCCCGCAGAGGCCTGGCCTCCCCTTCATACCCCTCCCCAGCGCCACATCTTCCCTTCCCCCTCATCCTCAAGCTGTCCCTTCACTCTTGCTGTGCCCTGCAGGACCCGTCCTGCCCGCATCTTCCTGGTGGGCATTCACCATCTGTCCTCAGCCGAGCCATCAAGAAGTTGCAGGTGGAGCAGAACGGTCCCCGTCTCGGTGGCCTGAACGTCCATGTCCCTGGATGTCTTGTGCTAGACCCCTCACCCCAGAGGCAGTGGCACCAGGAAGTGTGGAGCCACAGGGAGGGACCCCATGGTGAGGACAGAGGGAGCCGAAGCACACACGGAGGGCACTGCCACCTGCGAGCCAGGACCAGGACAAGCTGGCCTCGAAACTGGGACCGTCAGGTAAACGTGCTTGTAAGTGCCCTGTCCACAGCGCGTGTTATCGCAGCTGGAACGGACTCCGACAGCCACCAAGTTCCCACGAGCGGCCTTAGAGGCCCCTAGGTGGTGCCCTGCCCTGGAGTCCTCTGGGTCCCATAGAGCCGAGCAAACAAGAAAATGCAGAGAAAGAGCCTGAACCTGTCACCAGAGGATTGGAGAGGACACTACCGGACCCACACGATGGCCTCTCTCAGTCCACGGCTGGGGCCTCCTCGCTTGGTGGCTTTTCCTTTTGGTGGGGAAGAGAGTATTTGGCACCTTAACACACACACACACACACACACACACACACACACACACATACACACACAGACATTTTGTTTTGCTTGAGATCAATACACAATTTAGTTCTACTGTCACAAATATATCCCCACATCAGATAACTTGACTGGTGCTTAATTTCCAACTCTGATCTGTCTTCCTGGGGCTGTCAGGAGTCGGCTCTGTCTGTGGCTGGGTTTGCGCTCTGGAGCAGAGCTTGGAGGCCACTGTGTGTTGCCCTGTGGAGTCTCTGCCCTGTGTCTCAGTCTCCCTGCTCCCTTCTGCGGTGGCCGCGGCTGAATGGCCGGGTCGCCCTCAGCAGCAACTGAACTAGGGCACCTTCTGAGGGCGGGAGGGATGCAAGCAGCCACTGTGCCAGCACGGCAGGGCTGGGGCTTCAGGCGATGAGAGGAGGGGCTGGTGGGCGTCCTCCGGTGGGGATGGGTTCTGGTTTTGCAGCTCATTTGGGCACGGCCTGTGCTGGGGAGCCCAGCGCTCACTACTTCTGTCTGGAGCCAGCAATCAGCAGGGCTACGCTGCCAGGTCACCATGAAGACTAAAAGTACAGAGCCTGTTGTAGGAGTGTGTGCCTGGAGACTCACCTGTCAGGAAGCTGAGGGAGGAGGACTGCCTGAGCTCCAGACCAGCCTGGGGACTTTAGTGAGACCTGCATCTCCACAAAAAAGAAAAAAGAGAAAATGGGTGTTTTGTACATAGTAAATGCTCAGTGAATGAGCCTGGGCCACATGCCTGACCTCAGTTTTTTCCCTCTTCTTTAGTGAGAGACTCCTGATTTCAGTCACAAAGGCAAGGTGACCAGATTAAAAACTTGGGCCACTGCTCAGCAGTTTTTACAGATGAGATGACCAACATCCAAAACCAGGGGCTGGCAGGGGCGATCCTGAACCTCTCTCTGCAGCCCTGTAAGTCAGTAAGCCCAAATGATGTGATTTTTAAAACAACCAGAGAAAAACTCACTTTCTCAACTCTACTAGCTTTCCTGCTGCTGGATGCAGTGCCCAACACTCCATTTAAAAGGAGAGAGGTTTACTGTGGCTCACGATTTCAGGGCATTCAGTCCATGGTCGGCTGACTCCACAGTGAAACAGCGCAGGAGAAGGGCCTGCTGGAGGAGGGCTGCTCAGTTCATGGTGTCCAGGAAGCAGAGGATGAAGAGAGGGCCCAAGGAGGGAGGTAGACTCTCCAAAAACTCAGTCCCGGTGACCCGTATTTTCCTACCATGGCCCCACATCTAGATCCTAACAGCATGTTCAACCGTACGTTCATCCATGCGTGAATCTGCCCATGAGCATGGCACCCTCATGATCCAGCCACCTTCCCAAAGCCTCAGCTCTGGGCACGTGAGACCACTGGGGAATGTTCTAGATCTGAACCCCTCCCTCCTGGGCACAGTCCTCCCCACAACCACCCTCCACTTGTCTGGCAGCATGGAGAGCCCCAGCACTCCAGCTTATGCCTGTGGGAAGCACTCTCCACCCTCAAATACCCAGGGGCCAGATTATCCTAGGCTGGCAGCAACCCTGAGATGGAATATCAGGACCTTCTTGTTGGGAGCACATCTCTATTCCTCTCCAAGCCTCTGCAACTCCCTGCATGGATAGCTACTCACCCCCGTCCCACCTGTGCTCTCATCTACTGGGCCAGCAGACAAGGGTCTGTCCTCCATGTGGCCAGGTTCCCTGGACAGGGCTAGGCTTTGCTCCGTGGGCTTCTTGCTGTCCTTGGACTCTTTGCTCTTTGTGCTGGCCCCTGCCAGTGCCTGATCCTCCATTTTCTGTGCCTTGGGGAGCTGGGATTCAGGAAAGCTGGGCGTGAGGGACACATGTCCCCTGTCTTCTCACATATGGCCCAGTTCCTCTGCCAGGAATCCCCTGCTGTGGTGGGAGGGGTAGGATGGGCCGATTGTAGTCAGGGCCTGAGCAGGGGTTGGCCACACTTCTCAGGAAAGCAGAGCGCTGCCTCGTCTGAGGCGCTCCATTTGGTATTGCCTGGAGCTTCCTGACATGTGGCTGGCCCCCCTGCAGCTGGTAGGGAACCCCAACAGGAGAGTGAGCTCAGAGGACCCTCAGGGACTCTCAGGATGAAGCTGCAGCCACAGCTCACAGCCCGGGCCAGGCTCAGTCTGGCCCTGCCACGGGTCTGACCACTCATCCTTCCTGATTGGTGCCCAGTTCTCTGGCCTTTGGTGCCACTGTGCCCTCCGCTGGACAAACCCTCCCTCCTGTCCTGCAGCCATGTTTGTGGGGATGGCTTGGAAGGAAGTTGTCCTGCTGCATCTAGGTCCTGCTGCTTGGACCACACCAGCACCTTCACCATCAGAACATGGGGGTGGGAGGGGCCTGCCAGCTCTCTGCCCATGCCCGGTGCAGCTCCGGTGCTCATCCTCCTGTCAAAGGTGATGTGGCTCCCCCATGCAGTGCCCAGCAGGTAAGCGTGCCCTCTACTCTAATTTCACCTAGAAGAGCCGTGCAGCTCCTCGCTACTTCTCCCATTTCCTGCTCGCTCACTTATTCTCCCAGAAAATGTCTGCAGAACTTCCAGTGTGCACCCGGCCCAGGTGGGGTGCTCACTGCAGGGGCTGCGGCCTTGGGTATACGCACACTGCTGCTCCTGGGCCTAGGCCACAGGCGTCCTTCTTGACTCACCATGGCTAATAAAATGCGCGTCACAACGCTGAGCAGCCGACTCCCCCACCCGCGCCGTACTTTAATAGAGGCAGTCTTCCACGGCGTGCTTTAATACTGTGGGAAGCAAATCAAAATTAATGAGATTACCTCCTTTGAAATGTTATATATAATTAACCTCAAATTAAGGACAATATGCGTTTGAATTTGCCAATCAGTAACACCTTGTGATTGCCGAAATACACAGAAGCAAACGGGAAGTGTTGACACTAACCTACCAGTTGAACTTGCTTGTAAATATCTCAGGGTGAGTGGCCCTGGGGAGCCCCTGGGGTTGTCCTCAGCTGAGGCAGGGAAGTGGGTGGAGAAAGGTCTGGATAGGGATTGGCCACAGTGACCACATCCCAGGGGTCCAGCTCTGGCCGTGGGTGTGACCTCCGGGGGCCGCTCCCTCGGCTCTGCCTTCTCAGAGGGCCCTTTCCCGGGTGCTGTGGGACAGGGGCTCCGCACTCTACAGTGACCTCGCCAACGAGCGCCTCCTGCCCTCTTAATGCCCCTCACTGCAGACTGACACAGACATCCCGAGCCTCGAGCATCCTTCAAAACCACATTCCTGGTTATAATTTACAATTTCCTGATGAAACAAATGGCCCACTCCTGTCCTGGCTGGGAGTAAAGGATAATACTTAGGAGGAACCCTCCTCACACTTGATTAGAGGTGTATGCTTGCAAGATTTCCAAAGTTCCATTATTCAGTTCTTACAAGAGCACTGGAAGGAGACTAAGATCAGGTTTGTCTTTATTTTGGTGACTGAGGAAACTGAGGCCCAGCAGTTGAAAGTCGTTGGATTCCTTGCAGGATTCCTTCAATGCAAAGGTGCATAAAGCATAGGTGCACTATTGGGTCAGGCCAATCTGGGGCTTCCTGCTGGTTTGGAGAAGACCCGTAAGTGGAGTCCTCCAGGCAGGCTCTGTGGGATCAGTACCTGCTCCGTGGCTTTTCAGCTGCTGCAGGTTCTCTAACTCCTCCTAGCCGGTGCCCATCCTAAACCGCCCTCAGCACAGAGGCTGGGTGTCCTGCCCGCTCCACTCCCACTGCCTTCGCTGCCCTTACCCAGCACACAGGCTGTATCTGCTCTTCCTCATCTCCTGCCCCATCACTCTGGGACTCCACACCCATGAGCCATTGCTTCTCACACTTTTGCTCCAGGACACCTGTGCCCAGCCTGGGCCTGGGCATCTTGGTGGTGCACAGAGGGCATCTGTGGTGCGTAGCTGATGATATGGACTGAGTAGTGTCCTCAAAGCCACCATGTGAGGATGTCAGGAAATAAGGTGCGTGGGATACAGTTAGATGATCTCATCCTGGAATTAGGATGAGCTCCAAATCCAACAAGATTGTCCTCATAAAAGGCACAAAGCTATGCGACAATGGAGGCACAGACAGGACTGGTGCTGCCACAAGCCAAGAGACACGTGGAGTCTCCAGGACCTGAAAGAGGTAAGGAATGGTCCCTCCCCTGGATACCTTAGAGAGAGGATGGCTATGCCCACAGCTAGGGCTCAGATTTCTGGCTTCTAGGACCATGACAGAACTTCCTGTTGTTTTTAAGGCATGAGTATGTGGTGATTAGTATGATAGCCCTAGGAGGCTGACAGTTGAAATGCCTTTTATGTGTAACATTACCACCACTTTTGCCAGCTGCCTGACATGTGTCTGTCCCACTGCAAGTGCACTGTGCTTGGTGGATGAGCAACCCGGGTCTGCACTGCAGTTCTGTCCAGGTAGTCTGCTCCATGGGTCTCCCAGAGGCTCGTTCTAGCTGTGCTTTTCTCTTTTTGTGCTTGTTTCCTTGGTATGGATTGTGTCTAGATGTTTCCACAAAGCCTCATGCTGTCATAAGCGGGGCTTTTTCAGAGATGGCTGGATCTAGAGTGTGTGATCCTGGCACTGATTTATGGGGCAATGTGAAGAACAAGGGCACTAGGATCAACGGTGGGAGAGCTACCTGCCCTGAGTAAGATCTGAGCAGTAGAAAGAGCTGGACAAGATATCAGGGATAGAAAGGGTGGTGGTCGTCCCTTGTTGCTTTGCTACCTTCTGCCTACCACGAACTGTTCTCCTCTGCAATGCCTGTCTGCTGTGCCAGCCTGCCTTGAAGCCAGCCAATTTTGGACTGAAACCTCTACAAACTGTGAGCTAAAGAAACCTTTTCCCCTTTAACTTTGGGTGTCAGGTATTTTGTCTCAGCAAAGAGTAACTAAAACACCCATGTTTCATGTCTGCTTCCAAGCGTCTCTGTCCCTGCCGTGCATTATCTCCAAACGCAGCTGAATCCCCCCCATGCAGTGTTCAGCAGTGAAGGGCTGGCTGGCTGGATCGGTGCAGCTTGTGCTAAGGAAGCAGATGGGCTCCGTTCATTAGGAACATGCCATGCGTCTGTCAGACTTTGGAATGTCCAAGCCTCACTAATTTGGACAAACCATTGCAGTTCAGACCAGCCATCATTTGCCAAGCTCTAATTCTGCCAAGCACAGCACAGGAGATCGGGACTTGGAGCTAATTCTTATTCTTCGGGAGTGAGGGAAAAGATACACCAACAGAATATGATGAGCTTTATTTTCTTTAATTTAACAACTCACTTGTATGCATGGAGTACACTTCAGAAAATGCAGGCAAAAACAAAGAAGAGGGCAAAAAGAAAAGAGCTGTCACTCGTCAGCCCCCTATCCAGAAGCAATCATTTTGTGGCTGCAGGTTCAGATGCGTGTAAGGACGGGGACCTGGATATCCAGGTCATTTTGCAACACGTCTCTTTGTTCACGTTTTCATTAACATTGTTCAGTGACAAGAAAGGCAGATTCACACCACTCTTTAAGTGGCTGAGTCAGAGTGTTGAGCTGTCTGCTTTCATTTTAATTTACTAAATCAGTCTTCTATTGTAGGATATTTGTGCCTTCCTACTTTCTAGAACATGATCGTTATTTTGAAATGTAAATTCATTTTAAATTATGAAATTATTACCTGTCGTGGAAACATTACAAGTAGAGCAGAAAGGTGTACACAAAAAACCAATCACCTTTCCCCTCACCCCTGGTCTTTAGAAGCAACAGCTGCTAACATACAATACCTTTCTAGAAATTTTCCATGCACCCATAGCACATATATATGTGCATGTATCTCTATGTATGTGCTAGTCATTTTTTCATAGGTAGGACAAAATATGGAATGCGCACAACCTAGAGGAGGAGAAGTTTAATTTAGCTTATGTTTTCAGAGGTTTAGTACATGGTAAACTGGCTCCCAGGCAGAAACGGCGTGATGGAAAGGTATGGTGGAGCACAACTGCTCAATCTATGGCAGCCAGGAAGCAGAGAGAGCAGGCAGAACCAGGGGGAGGGGATACCTTTAAAAGGCATGCCCCTGTGACCCACTCCCTGTAAGTACACCCCACCTCATATCACATCTAGCTAGGATCTCATCACTAGATGAGTATACTGATGTGGACAATGTCCCCATGGTCCAAACAATGATTGAAAAGTTCAACTTCTGAACACATGAGACTTCTTATAGGATATTTTAGATCCAAACTATTGTGTTACTGGTGCCTGAAAGATCTTATAATGCAAACGGCATTTAATTCATCTCCAAGAGCTGCTAAAGTCTCAACAATTCCAGCACTGCTAAAAGAAGTCCAAGTCCAAAGTCTTTCTAAGAGTCAAGACAAATTCTTAGCTGTGATTTGGATCAAAGCAGGACTGAAGCCCAGTAGGGTGAATGCTAAGTCCTATATCTCTGTGACCAGCACCTGGGGTGGGTGGTGGTGAGATGTGAGCCCCAAAGAGTTGGGGCAGCCCCAGTCTGGTGTCCTTGCTGGTTGCAGCCCACATGATCTCTCTCAAGCCAGCTCTACTCACTGCCTGTGTCTTTCCTCAGTAAATGGCCCATGCTCCTAGCATCTGCAGCTTCTTGGGTTCTCCACCACAACTTTGGATCCATTCTTAGCTTCATGCATCACCTTCTCAGGGACCTTTGGCAGGGATTGTGACCCTGTCACATCACGTTACCCAATCTCTGAGGCCTTCCTGTGAAAACTGAGTGGAAGTTTCTGTGATTCCACATCTTTTGCCTCATGTAAATCTAGTACTTTGTGGATGAGGCCAAGATCTGCTTCTAGCTTGAACTGTAACTGGACCCACTTGGGCCACGTCTTCAGCACTGTCTGAATGCCTGTGTAGGCAAACCTAGGGATATGTTATTACAGTGCCCCTGAGTAAACAAGACATTTTGGGGCTTTCTTCTCAAAGAAAAATCTTTCAAAGGTATTGACATGTTTATACATGAGTCTCTGATAAGTAGGATCCAACCAATCCCTGAGATGCCCTCAAGGTAGCTTTCCTACTGTCCAGGTGCAAAGCACTTGGCTTCTGTTTAGTGGCACTAATCTGTTCGTTAACCACATCTTCTGTAGCCCATGCTTTACATGGCTTCCTTTAAGGCAAAATGGCAAATTTTTCAAATCTTTCAAACTCTGCCTTTTGCTCTTGTTTCTCATTGTATGTGTGGCTAAAAGTAGCCAGAAATACCCAGGAGATGGCTTGAACATTGGGCTGCCTTTAAATTTCCTCTACTGGATCAACTAGTCTGCTGTCTTTAGATTAGCCTCATACAAAATCTTAGAACACAGGCAAAATGTAGGCAAGTCCTCTGCCAGAAGATAACATAAATGGCCTCTAGTCCAATTCTCAGGAGAGTCCTTGTTCCCATCTGGAACTGTACAAGCCTGGCCTTTACTGTCCACATTTCTATCAGCATTCCAATCTTCTGAACTCCAACCAGAATCACCCTGAAGATATGCTTACAGCATTCTAGGGCTTCTCTAGCCCAGTATAAAGTCCTCCTAAACTCCTGCAAACTAGTTCCAAAAGCTTCTGAACCATACGGTCAGCTATAATTCTGAACCACATGGTCAGCAACAACCCTAGTTCTTGGTATCAACTTTCGGTATTAGTCAATCTTTCTGTTGCTAACATAAAATCCCTGATACCTGCAACTTACGGAGGTTTGTCTCATGAGGTCCACTCCATGGTTGGTTGGCTGCAAGGTGGGAATATGATGGCAGAAGGCCCTCAGAGGAACACTGCTCCCATCCACCCATCTGCCCACTCACCTTAGAAGACACTTGGATTTCTGCTTTCCTCCATGTACTACATTCCTCTTATAATTTACTACTTTTATGTTTTTGCTATACCACCTTACGTTTGGCTGGGGGGAGTGCTGTTACTGCCCCTGTGTCCTCTGACACAGCCATTTCTTTGGTCCCTTATTTCCGTGAAAAGAGACCAGGATGTTAGAGTGGTCCTCTGAGGCTCAAGGTCCTTGCTGCTGTGTTGATCACTGATTCTAGTTTTTCAGTGCAGAGCCAGAAAGTGGGTTTCTCTAAGAGAAAATACATAGTGCATTTATACTGACTTTTCCAATTCAAATGGAGGTTTACAAGTGCTTAGTTTTTACTGTTTAGCATCTCTGCTTTTATATTTGTTCTTCTTTTCTCATATGCCAATAACCTGTTTTTCTAAAGATATTAACATAATTACATATTTGCTTTATCATATGTGTTGTAACTGCTTCAAAATGACAATAACAGTGATGTTATTAAATGTGATTTCTGAAATAGCTAAGATTAAATTTTCGGGGATATAGCTCAGCGGTACAAGCACTTGCCTGGCAAGCACAAGGTCCTGAGTTTGATTCGTGGTACCAAAAAAAAGTAAAAGGAAAAAAGCTTTAGTGCCAGAGATATAGCTCAGCTGCACAAGTGCCTGCCTGGCAAGCTCAAGATCTTGAGTTCGATTCCTGGTACCAAAAAAAAAAAAGATTAAGTTGTCATTTTTGGTTTTTAGTTTATATCTAACCAAGGCAATTTGAAACTTGACTGTTTCAATGTCTTAAGGAATTATTGTTAAATATTTTAGATATAATGAGACTGCTGTATCTTAGCGGGGAGAGAACGGGAGAGATAGAGGAGAGAGCACTTGTTAAATAATTTGAAACATGAAATAATTTTTCTCTTAGGGCGAAGGCCAACTGGTACACAGTTAAATTCTTCATTTCATTTTGCTTTTGTGGGATTGCTTTTTAATTTGGGTTTAATTGATGTTATAAGTACTATGTAAACTATTCCTTTCTGTCCCTTATAACGGCTGCAAGCTGTTCTACTACATGTACCCACTGTATATATTTTTCTCCCCATCAGCCCACAAATGGTGAGCTGTTTTACTATTTCTCGTTTCATTTTACATCTTAATAATGCAATGGCTATGTTTGTATACCTCCAGGCATAAGCATTTAAGACAACAAAATTGTTAAAACAGCAAGTCTTCCTGTAGGAAATGGTACTTTAAAAAATACATTAGGCGTGGGCAGAGATTAGCCTGGTGAATGAAGAGGAACTGGGCATTTCTGGGGTGAGGGGACAGTGTGATGATGCGAGGCACCCTCCTGATAAAGCTCCAGGTGACTGAGCCTGCTGGTGCTGATGGGGAGGAGCGGTGGGAACGAAGCCAGGGCGGCCCGGGATGGGGTGGGTGCTGCCTGGGGAGTCTGATGCCGGGGAAGCATCCTAGCACTTGATCTCTGTCCATCTCAGGGAGAGGAGGTGCCAAGGGTTCCCTGCAGGTGGTGAGGTCACCGCCTTTTGGCAAAGTCGCCCTAGTGACCTGATGAAGAGGCCTGAAGGGATTTGAGGCTCACGGAGCCACACAGAGGCCTTTGGAGTTGTCCAGTGAGACGGAGAGAGGCAGCAGTGTCTAGGGAGGGAGGGAGAGAGGGAGACAGACAGACAGACAGACAGACAGACAGACACAGAGACAGACACAGACACAGGCACAGAGATGCTGGAGAGCCTGTATTAGTCAGCTTGTAGGGACCAAACACCAGGAGTTAGAGACGGAGAGGGTTCACTTGGCTTACAGTGTCTGAGGACTCAGTCCACGCTTGCCTGGCTCCAAGGCAGAAATCATACGGTAGGCAGAAAGGCGTGGTGGAGTGAAGACGCTCAGTATATGGTGGTCCAGCACTGGAGCAGAGGAACAGAGCCGACAGCAAAGGGCCAGGGAGTAGATATAGGACCTATAGTGGCACCTCCATGACCCCCGGGCACATATAGATGTGCAATTTACTAACCCTGTGGGCAGCTCCTAAGCCAATCAAGTTGACGATTAAGCTTAATCATGAGAGAGTGAGAACGAGAGAAAGCCAGCGAGAGAGAGAGTCAAAATCAACACAAGTCAGGCATTCGGTTCTCAGACCTGGCCATGTGTTCACAGGGGTAGGACCGAGAAAAGCAGGTGCAGACACCTCCGGATGTCTGTCTTAGGGTGAGGCTGGTTATGTTATCACTCACCTGGTGTGGACATGAGGAATGGACCTAGCAGGGGCAGGTGTGACAGTCACACAGGGGGGCACTGGTGTAGGTGCCATCTGGAAGGGAACCCAAGGGCTGTGTGGCAGGAAAAGGCTGGTTCTGAGTCCCCTCCCTGGTGGCAGAGAGGATGGGGCACCCCCAGGCAGGATGAACGGCGGCCTGGTGGAATCCCCCAGGTGAAGCTTCCTCTCCTGGGTGTCTGGGAAGGGGAAGGGGCAGGGCCTGAGCAGCTTGGGGCATCCACACTGGCCACCAGGGAGGGAGAATGCCGGCCTCGACTGGGCTCTGACCAGGGGCTCAGCAGCGGGAGGGAGACGATCACACTGTGTGCCTATCATCACCTCCTCCCTTCTCTGCCCTGCCCCTCCCTTGAATGCACCGGGGCTGAAGCGGCTTGGGATGGGAGTGAGGGGCCAGGAGGCAGAGAGCGGAGGGTGGGGCTCCTGAGACGACAGCCGCCATCAACGCAGACCTGCTCGGTAGACCTCAGGGATTTTCCAGCCACCCTTGGCCTCCTGGATGAGGGGAAGCATGTGTGTGTGTGTGTGTGTGTGTGTGTGTGTGTGTGTGTGTGTGTCTGTCTATCTGTCGGGAAGGCTAAAGGTCCAGGATAAATCTAAATTGTTACTTTTTAAACTAAGAGCTTCATTATCATGAACCAAGTCTGTCTGTCTATCTGTCGGGAAGGCTAAAGGTCCAGGATAAATCTAAATTGTTACTTTTTAAACTAAGAGCTTCATTATCATGAGGAGTTCTTCCTAGGGAAGGATCACCTGCCATTAGCCCATTATATTTAGGTTGCTTCTAAAGACTTGATGTCAGTTGTGTTTCTCCCTTTCTGGAGCCTGGGTTAAGGAGAGCGTCCGCAGTCTCGGAGGATTGTGGCTTTGGGGGCCGCTTTGCCAAACACATTCCAAGTGAGTTTTAGTTCACCTCTGAATTAACTTAAACATTGAATTAGGAGAGTCTGAAAATTGTAATTTACATCTCCACAGCCATTTAGCTTATTAAAGGTACTACTTATCTCATCTTCAAAGTGACCCCGGAGACCAGCACAAGAGTCGTCACTGTCTGCGTGCGGGGTGAAGGTCCAGCACTCAGGCGGGACGTGCCAGGATTGTTGCAGAGCTGGGGCAGATG
This sequence comes from Chinchilla lanigera, assembly GCF_000276665.1. Lineage (NCBI taxonomy): Eukaryota > Metazoa > Chordata > Mammalia > Rodentia > Chinchillidae > Chinchilla > Chinchilla lanigera. The sequence continues at coordinate 31,283,885 of NW_004955413.1, forward strand.
GGAAGCACAAAATTGGTCCCTACTAAAGGCATATAATGTTTCAGGCAATAGTTTATTATGATTTAGGAGGCAGGGAATTACAGAGCATAGGGTCAATAGAAGCTATTTGCTGCTTTCGTAAGCCATTTTTCATATCATTAATTTTTTGCATATGTTTCATTAATTTTCAGGGTAATCTATATTCCCCCTTCCTGTGAAATAGATCACTGCAGACTTGGATGTCTTCTCCATGGAGTCAGGGAAGGTTGTGCCATCTATTGTTTTGATCTGACTCATCGTCCAAGAATAAAAGACACACACAATTTATCCAAAATAAGAATAATATCCAAGCAACCCATCCATCCATCTGTCCATCCATCTATCCATCTGTCTATTTATCCATCCACACATCCACCCATCTATCCATCTATCCATCCATGCATCATCCATCCATCCATCCATCATCCACTCATCCTTCCTTCCATCATCTACCCATCTGCTTGTCCATCCATCCATCCACCCACCATCTATCTGTCCATCCATCCACTTGTCCATCCGTCCATCCATCCAGCCAGCCAGCATTTATTTACTCACTACACACGACTTCCTGCAATGTGCAAGGGTCTGAGAGAGGCATGGGGCATCTAGATGCAGGGATGTAGCCCCACCCCTGGTGAGCTCATGGCAAGGGAAGCAGCCAGACAAATCAATTGCAATTCCTGCTAAGTGCTCCAGCAGAGGTTGGTCCAAAGTGTTTTTGGGAACCCAAGGGAGGGAGCACCCAAGAAACTGGCTCCGTTGCCTCTCCACCTCTGTGGAGGGGAAATGGACCATCAATCCTGGCAGGAGCAAAAGATGAAGCTTGACTGGGAAGAGTTCTTCCGACTCTGAGAAACAGGGGCGGCGGGGTGATCACAGCTCAGGTTCCTCACTTGCACAGAAAGGAAAGCAGAGGCCGCAGAGTTGGCTGCCCGAGTGTGGGGATTTCAGTGTGCAGAGAGGCGCCCGGGCTGCTGTCTCCCGGAGGGAAGTGGGTGAGGCCTGCGTGGACGTGTGAGTCAAGTCTGGCACTTGTGACACCCGCAGGCTATGTGTGAGTGTCAGTTCAGGGGCAGCTGGACGGTGTCAGCCCTGTGGCATCTCCGGTACATGGCTGTTGGGACACAAGGGACGAGTGTGCCCAGAGCAGATGCCAAGCTGGGTGTGGACAGCACTCCATCCAGTGGGGGAGGGGAGGAGGACACTGAGCAGGCGCCACCATGGAGACAGAGTCCTGGGAACTGGGTGAGGGCTTGCAAGGTACATGGCAGGATGGGCTTCAGCAGAGAGAGCGAGGGCTAGGGCCACATGGGTGGGCAGCACGGAGGTCAAGAGTCACCTGACACATGTGGAGGGTCCGGGGGAGAGTCTGGCAGAGGGGGGCGGAATGAGAAGGAGCACAGACCCCAGTGTGACAGCCCCCGCATGCACGGGGAGGCCGGGGGATGAGCGCCTCTCCGAGCTCAGGGTACAGGGAGACCGGGCTGTCCATGATCTAGGCTGAAGGCAAGAGACCCAGGAGCTGGCCTTAACGACGAGGCTGGGGACACGTGGACGCTCCCCTTCCCGGGAACACACGCTTTGTCTGAACAGGGTCCAGGACGCTGGCCAGTGTATCTGAAGACCAACTCCTCCGGCTGACCGTTGTGCCTGTGGCCAGCCTCGAGGCTCCTGTCTCCACCCTCCTCGCTGTTCTGGAGGAAGCCACATGGGCTCTGCTGGCCAGGATCCCCCGGTCTGCAGGCGGCCGTGGTGACAGGGAGGAAGCAGACTGTGTCCCGTTGTTTATTTGACAAATGTGACTCAGGATTCAGTATGTTATCTTTCAAATTATCCTGTCAAAATAACCCCGACCTGGGATGGTGACAGAAGGGCTGTTAGGAGGAAGGATGGGTGTTTGCAGGAGGCAGAAGCAGCTGCCCCTCCTCTGTGGGCTGGGCCTGGAGGAAGTGAGCTCCCTGGGGGCAAAGACCTGGGCGCACAGCCCAGCCTGCGCGGGTCTGCAGTTTAAAGCTCAGGCTCACGCAGCTTCTCCGTGCATGGAAACGTGGAAAGAAGACCAGGACTCCACTGCGTCTGGCGCTGTGAGTAGCAACAGATGGTGTGGAATCCTTTGCTGGGGAGGGGGTCAGGCTAGCGCTAGGGGTGAAGGTCAGCCCCTCATACATGGATTTGAAGTCTGCGGGTCTCCCTTCACCCCTGCTGCGCACCACACTGTACCCTCCTGCCTGTGCTCCTAAGAGACAGGGACCCCCAGCTCACACCCTGGTCCGAAAGTTAAGGCTTGCACGGCTGCCTCCTGCCTGGCTCCAGCTGTCCCCAGCTACGTCCTGCTCTGGTCCTGGGTTCACTGCTCCGCTGTTTCATGAGCCCCCTCCAGGCCCTCATTTATAAAGCAGAATGGCTTACGAGATGTAATCTTTCAAAATGTGACAGAACAGCAGTGTCCAACCTGAGCCTCACAGGCAGTGTTTCTGGTGGGCCAACTTTCCAAACCCCAAGTGGCCCTCCTCTCTCCCCTTGTGTCCCACTGTCCTGTCACAATGCGGCCGGGGAGGAGAGAGAGCAGAGACACACCCGTGGGACTTGTAGCTTCTGGTGCCTGGGCTTCCGGCATGTGGTCATTGGCTGGGCTGTGGTCACTGTGGCAACAGAACAGCTTCCCATTGGCTATTGAAGAAGGCGGGGTATTGATGTGTTTCTCCAGGGGGTGGGGTTGCCTCCAGGAGGCAGCGGTTGGGTGATCAAACTAGGCAAGAGAGCAGAGAGAGCGGGGAGCTGACCATGGGTTGGATGCAGCAGTGGGTGGATGCTGGCTTTCCACAGGTTTGGAATGGATGCTGGGTGGTGAGCTTAGCGCTCTCATGAGCATTTTATGATGGCCTCTTGTGGGTGTTGGTGCACATGTGTGAGTCTGCATAGAACAGATGCATGGGTTACCGTGACCCGAATACTGATGACAGAGGAGAACTGGCCCGAAGCTCAGTCTGCTTGGATGTAAGTGTGAGCACTTGAGTTTGGGTAGAGTGTGAAGTTCAAAGGCCGGGAGGTGAGGCTGGCCATGTAGGGAGGGGCTCCCCGGGGTTTCATAGGAACAGCAGAGCAATTGAAGAATCGCAGCTGAAGGCTTCCACTTCAGCACAGGCAAAGGGAAGGAGATGGGGTTGTGGCCGGCAAGGAGGGGAGGCCAGAGAGGCAGAAAAGTTGCACCTGCAGGTTTGATGACTGACTTCCGGACGAAGGCAGAGGAAGCTGGGTGGCAGGAGGAGCCCAACGTCTTGCAGGTGAGGGGCGGTCAGGGTAGCCCATCACTCCGGGTGTTGGGGTGGAGCGGGTGGTTTGTGGTGGGACATGACTGAGTTCTGGGTGTGCGGAGTTTGAGAAATGTGGGACATTCAGGTGGACATAGTTGATGACTTGCTAGATGCATCCCCCCACTGCGGGGTCCTTGCAGACAGCAAGATGGGCGCCTTCCACAGAGCTGGGCATTTGCACCACCCTCAAGGACCTGACCTTCGAGAATGAACCCTGGGGCGAGCCAAGCTGTGGGCTGGAGATCACCCTGGACACTGCAGGGACAGAGGAGGTGCAAGGGAGGCAGGAGCTGGACTGTGCAGCAAGGGCCCTTGCAATCACAGTGGTGTTTGTTGTTAGGCATGTGGCTTTCCTAAGACTCCACTCACCAGCTGGCTTTGCAACTGTTACCTCACAGTCCAGTCTTAGGAAGTGGGGTGTGAGAAGCTGTATGTGTAACCCTGAAACGGCGTGCTCCGTTCCCATGCCCTTGGTCTTGGCCACTGGAAAGCAGGTGCACTTGCTGGAGCTTGAACTAGAAGCCACGTGTTGATGGTTTTGACTCACTCGGACAGAAGGAACCACGAACCTGATGACCACAGATTCACGATATCAGCCCTGCTGCACTAGTTTGGACTTTTACATGAAGACAGGTAAAAGGCTTATCTTATATAAGGCCCTTATATTGTGTCTGTTAGATATTTCAGTCACTCTGTATCTTAACAAATACAAGAACTTAAAGACAGCTGTCAAGCATCTAAGTGTATTTATAATGGCATAGTTATGGGTTGTGGTAACGCTTTCTAAATTGCTGGTTTATTTTTAATACAAAGGAAACATCAGCTCACAAAGTGCAGAAGTCTAGGGTAGAATTTCAAGTGCGGCTGGATCTGGGTCTCCAGCGAAGGCCATCAGCTCCCGATGACAGATGTCGATGCTCTCTCTCCAGAAATGAAGCTCTGCTTCTTCTGCCTCCCTGGAGGACCCACTGGCTGTGGAGATGGAGACGCAGCCGCCTCACACTGGGGAACCGATGCTCCCACTCAGCCAAGTGCTGAGGGTCGCTGTCACCCATGCTGTGTGGGCATCAGGTGCCCTGAGGTGTGGTCACACCTCCTGCTGGCCTTCTCCACACCCCTGGCCAGCTGGATCATGGGCAAAGCATCAGGCCAGCCCAGAGCAAATGGAGGGCTGCCAAGGAGAGGACCGGGACGGGTCGAGGAGGTGGTGGCCCTGTGAAGCGTTCTGCAGGACATGTGGCTGGTACCACTTAAGACTGTCCTGCCACACAGAGCTCGAAACACTGAGACCGACTCCGAGCAGAGCACCCGGGAAGATTCAACAACCCTAGACAGTGGGTGTACTGGGTTGGAGCCTGGGGCAGGAAGAAGAGGTTGGTGGGACAGGAGGAGGAGAATGCAGTGTCTTTTATTTGATACTGGGGATTGAACCCAGGGCCTTTGCACTGAGCTGTATCCCTAACCTTTTTATTTTTTATTTGGAGACAGAATCTTGCTAAGTACTAAGTTTCCCAGGTTTAGGATTTGGGATCCTCCTGCCTCAGCCTTCTAGACCTCTGGGATTACAGGTGTGCATCACCTGGATCCAGGTGTGTCTTACTGCTCCCTGAGGCCCCTGGGCTCCCACACGGGTCTGGTTCCATGGAGCTGAGTGCTGTGTCCACTGCACTGAGCACACGTGGGAGCAGCGGGCAGTGTCAGGGACCCGGCCAGCTTGGCCCCTACGAATTACGCTTTCCAGATCACAGACATGTTCGATGCGGATTCACACGAGCCTCCGATAACGTCCATGTGACGTTTCCTCGCATCAGAAGCTGTCACAGAAGTAACGCGGTACAGCCGTCGACAGACGTCATCTCCCACCAGGAAGCGCTGCGGATTCCGGGTGAGCGCACAGCTGCTGCCTGACACCGCCTCTGCGGCAGCCCCGTCTTAGGAGAAGCCAGAGAGTCTGGGCCCAGGAGGACCAGGGCAGCCGAGAACTCCTGGACAGCTCGGGTCTGGGAGTGGCTGTGCCAGCAGGCCCCCGGGTCTGGTGCATTTCTTTACCAGTACCATGGATTGCACACAGCTAGGAGGGGCCAGCTGGGGTGGCTGAGCTGACCCCAGGCTCCCGGGTGGCTTCGTGGCTGCTCACCATGGCACGTGGTGGCGTCTGTCCTCGTGGTCTCCACCCCCACAGGCGGCCGTGTGATGCCGGCGCTGTCGTGTGAGTTTCTAAAAGCGCTGCGTTTGGATTTGGGGAGCGCAGAAACGTCCTACCGCACGCTGCTCCTCGGGCCCCTCCCACTCTGCAGATGAGGAGGTGCACAGCGCCCCGCAGCCCACTGGGGGCCCCCAGCCCGGCTGACACGGCCTCGCCACCCTCCACCTGCACATCCTCCTGCCGCCCAGGCTGCGACCTTCCCTGTCCCAGTGTCTGCCGCTTGTGTCCACCTTTGTCGCTGGGCTAGACGTGTCTGGGAACTTCCAGTTGCCTCTCTGTCCCCGTGTCCATGCTGTTCTGTGTACATCGGACACTCTTTCCTGGGGACCCGTGAGCCCCGAGGTCCCTGTGCTCTCTCCTCATCTCACTGCTCCCCTGTACAGCCCCTCTGCGGACCCGGAGGAGGTGTGACTCAGTCTCCCCTCTGCGGTGCTCTAAAGAAAGTTGCGTCAGAACCTGAGGACTTGGGCGTACACTCACATTATGGTTCTTGCTGAATTGAAGGTGGGAGCCCCAGCCACCACGACCCTGGGGTCTTTGCGTGCTCAGCAGTAACAGATGCGCCCTTCCAAGAGGAGCCCTGTCCAGTGCAGGTCCTTCATGCCCCTGTGGACATCGCACCCACGTCTGCCCCCTGCTGGGGGCCAACGTCTCCTCTCCACTCCTGTGCTCCCTGGATCTGTCTACTTCTTCCTTTTCTTTCATGCTTGAATCAAGGACTTCTCTTGGTCCATGGTGTGGGAGCTGATACAAGACGACCTTGCTCTTTCTGGGTGACTTTGCTGCAAATTGGTGGGATCCAGAGGTGTCTCCTCTCCGCATGGGAGGGACTGATGGCCGCAGGGTCAATCACGGGAGAGGGACGGGGTGCTGACCCATGCTGGGAGTGGCCGCCTGGCTGCGGGCCTGGTGGCACGGCCTGGCTGTGGCCACACTCTTCACAGCTCCTTCTGCAGGGCTGCAGGAGTGGACATCAGCCCGATGCCTTTAACCCTGCTACGTGTCCACACATGCCTGCCTCAGCTACCCCTAGAAGGAAGGACAGGAGGTAGGCTGGGTGCTTCCACTGCCCCTAATTCCAGCCAGCCCTATGCACCTCTTGTGTGGCACCTCCAGCTGCCGTCACCCTCGGCGTTGGCCTGGCACCTGCCCCTGTCACCGGCTGCCACCCTCCTGATACACTAGGGAAAAGGCCCGGTCACCAGCACCACGGCGAGAATCAATTCAAGTCCATGAGGCCTCTGGGTGGCCATCCTGTCCCCACACGGAGGGTAACTAGATGTGATAAAGTCACTCCCCATCCCGCTCCCAGTTCATTTCCCTAATCGTCTTACGGGAAGATGACTGTTTATACAGACCGCAATATGCTCCTCTCCTTGTCCTTGTGCCGCCGACGCAGACTTCCCACCAGCCCCCGACACCAGGCTGCGCCGCCAGTCTCCCATATGCTCGAGGGCCCTAATCACGGAGACGCTTTGGTTAAATCTGTAAGGATCTGAGAATTTATTCCTCTCGCTCCCCGGGCTCTGACACGCTCACATTGAGCTTCAGAATCACAGCAGAAAGATCCCGAGACCGCTCCCCTGGCAACAGGACCTTGGAACCTGGTCCTGGGACAGTGGCGGTCACCGACCCCACGGTATATCTGTTTGCTCAACGCCCCGGCCCATCAGGCCCAGCCCGGTGGGCACCCGTGTTCCGGAGCCCGGGGCAGTGCCCAGCTCGTTAGCATCTGCTCAGCTCCGTTCCTCTCATGGGAGCTGTCCCTCTGGGTAAGGCTGTCCCCACGAGGACCTGCAGGACGGGGCGGTCACCTCACATGGGGCTGTGGTCCTGCCTTGGCTTCCTGGCTGCCCAAACACGGAAGAGGTCGAGGGCGTGAGCTTGCTTTTGAAATATGACACGTTCGGGAAGGGCTATCAGTGACCATTTATCTCTAAAGCATAGCAGCGGCCCTCAGAATTCAGAGAATGTTCAGTAGCGCTTTTAATTAATTAGGGACCACGTCCCCCTCTTCTGTGTGTGCGGCACGTGCGTTCTGTCTTCCTTCAAGTGCCCTGGGCTGCCCCGTCACTCTCCACCTCTGGCTCCCACGAGCCCCAGAGGAGCCCTTGTGTACCCTCCCCGGGCCCTGGCAGCAGTCTTGGGACCTCTCCGTCCTCCCACTCAGCTCTGCCCGTGCGGACCCACCCTGCGTCCCGCGTGAATATAAAGTGTGCGAAATATTTTTGTTCCCTGGCTGTCTTTCTCCCATCTATCTTTCTGTAATTCCCAGAATGTGTTATGTTGTGTGTGTTCTCAGCTTATGTTTTTACATTTAGAATAGTTTCGCCTGTTTCCTACAGGGATGAGGCGCTTTGGGCCAACTTCAATTTTCTCATTCTGAGTTTGGAAATGAAACTTTGGACAAAAAACAGAGCTTATCTGAGGACCATCGGTGCCCCCGGCAGCTGGCCAAGGAGTCTGCATCCAGTGACCGGGGGTGGGGTGGGGTTGGGGGTGGGGGTGGAGGTGGGGGGCGTGGGGGTTGGGGTAGGTACTGCGGACGCAGCTTCTCTGTCTATGCTTTGCGTATGTGTTAGGGACTGCACTTGTGGCCAGGGGTGGTGGTGATGTTGAATGTGTGTATGCATGTGTGTGTGTGTGTGTGTGTGTGTGTGTGTGTGCATGTGTGAATAACCGGCCCTCATATGCATGGGCTCCAGCCGCAGACTGAAAGTACCTGAAAAGCATTGTGTCCATGCTGAATACCCGCAGACCTCCCTCGCGGTATCCCCTGACCCTGTAGTGTGATGACTTCTGCCCGGGCCTTCTCGCTGGGTTAGCTGCTGTAAGTACCGTGGAGATTATTTAAAGTGCACAGGTGGACGTGAGCAGGTTGTGTGGAAACGCTATGCCAAGTTACACGGGGGGCTTGAGGGTCCGTGCAGGGTCCCGGGCCAGTCCCTATGAGAAACCGCAGGGTGGCTCGAGCATGTGGACACGTGCGTAGACGCGTGTTTGGCATGTGTACCTATGTGCAATGTGCGTGCGTGTACATGGTGTGTATGTGCACATGTGCATGGCTTGTGCTCGTGCATATTTACATGCACGGTGGATGGTGTGCATGAATGTGCAAGCATGTGTAGGGTGTGTTGCGTGTGCGATGCATGAGTGTGTGCATGTGTCTCTGGCGCTGGATGATCCCCCAACTCTGACTTACAGTCCTCCCTTGTCCACCCAGCTCTGACGGGGTGGACCCCACTGGCGTGGAGGCTGCTCCTCTTCGCGCTTGGGCTCCCCACGCCTCTGCCCAGTGCCCCCATCTGCAGGGTTCCCGTCACCTCCTCTGGCTCTATACTCGGCCAGGACTGGCGGATGGCTGAGGGTGCCCTGCTGACCGCTACCATGTTGTCATAAGGATCAGCCTGGGCCCAGGCAGACAGGAGGGGTATGCAGTGCCAGGTGTGGCTTCTTGCCCTCCCAGGCACTGGATGGCACCACCACAACACACAGAACCTCCCGGTTCCCATTTTTATGTCAAGGACACTTTGTGGCAATGTTGCATGTCAGCATTGCAGTCAGCATGTTCTGGGGCAGAGCTGTGCAGCAAACCGTCTGTATCTTTTGATTAATGTCTCCCTCCCCTCAGCCCCTCCCCCAGCCTTGGTCACCATGTCTGTGCTATGAGCTCACATTTTACGTTCTACACTTGGGTGAGGTCATGCAGGATTTGTTTTTCTGTGTTGAGCTTTACATTTGATGATTCATTTTGTACAACATAATGTCCTCCAGGTTTGTCGATTTTGCCCTAAGTGATGGGATTCCCTTTTTATGGCTGAGTAGTACTCCACTGGGACTTTATATCATGTCTTTCTCCATTTGTATAGCCCTTCCTGGCCTGACCCATGCCCCTTAGGGTGGCCTGCTCCAAGGTCCATGTTGACACACTGGGTACCAAAGTGCCTGATATTTAGGCTGCTTTCACCTCTGCTGCTGTGATTAAAGGTGCAATGGACATGGGGTGCTGGCCCCTCCCTTAGGCGCTGATTAATTTCCTTGACCATAAACCCAGAAGTGGGGAAGCTGGATCATATGGTAGCTCTATTTTTAGTTTCTTGGGGCCCCAGTTTCCCGTACTGGCCTGGTGTGCACCCCACCCACGGTGGGCAAGGCTGTGCCGCTCCCTGCCCTCCCCCACACTTGCCGTCACCCGTATTTCTCACAGAGTCACCTGACAGGCGCTCGGTGGCTTTGACCTTCGTGGTCTCCACCACAAGCAGGTGGGGTGATGCGTGTGCAAAGTAGCTCAGTCTGGCCACCGCACACATACTCTTACTGCCAAACATCACGGGGCACGCCATGAATACATGCAATTTCTGTCAACTCAAAAAGGACGAAAAGAAGGAAGACATTTCATGGGGCACAGTCTCCACCCAGCTCCCGGCCTGGAGGTGGCCTCCTCCAGTCGCCCAGCTCCGAGTGACCAGCCCCAACCTGTGCGACCCAAGTCACCTGGTTAGCAGAGGCACAGGTGCAGTGGAAAGGACCATCATGAGCATAAGACCCCCTCCCCCCCACACACACACCTCCCAGGGAATCGAAGTGCTTTCCGAGCTCTGCCAGGGCCCAGGGATGCAGACCAAGTACAGATTTTGATATGCCCCAGGCAGACATTTCTAGAATGCTCCCATGATGAATACACCCGCTATAAACTGAGGCACCCTGTCTGAAGAGAGCGGTTTTCCAAACCGAGGAGAAGACATCCATTTTCCCATCCTCCTCTTATAGCCAGGGATCAGCTCCAGAATCAACACCGGACCTGAGATCCCGCCCATCCCTGAGGATCCGGTGCCAAATGGTGCCGTTAGCCCCCACTCTCTAGCTCCAGGGATCGATAGCGCGTCTGCGGGTGAGATCCCTGGGCAGCTGCCAGCACGCTCCTCCCTCCGGCACAAGAGGGATGACCAGTGGGGAATATCCAGCCACAAATAAGTCACCTTGATAGGCCACAGCCGTTTGCGTGAGCAATTTCTTAGAAAATTCCTCATCCCCCATCCCTCCCTGGTCTCCTCTGATTTTGCTCTCTTGGCAAGATAGCTTCGCACTGCATCCTGCATGTGATCCCGGGCCCCATTTCTTTCTGTGTTTGCCCCAAATTCCAGTTCATGGTAGAAGGTGGGAGGAAGGCCACCTGCCCGGTGGGAAAGCGACCCAGTTGCACCGAGGGGGGACAGGAAGGACCTGGATCATCTCGAAGCCCAGTGTCGCTTGTTACTGTCTTCTACAGGGCAGCCTGAACGTGTGTGGTTGGCCCTGTCACCTTGCTGCTTTCCTGAGGGTGTCCTGGAGCCCGGTCACCTTCCCTCTCCAGGGAAATTCTGGTCCCACCTGGTACATGGAGTGGCAGCTAAGACCTGGAGACCCCTGCAGCCCCTGCAGCTCAACCTCACTGAGATGCTTGACCCCAAGGCCAGCAGCCCAGGAGACGCACGCTGCAGACCATGCTCCTGGCTGCGTAGCTTTCACTGTACCCTGACCAGCACACCAGGACCTGGGATGCACAGGGTCCAGGAGAAGCAGGGAAAGCAGCCGCCCTGTGGTGTCCCTGCCACTGGACTCAGCATGGGGAGGAGAAGGCCCTCCTTCTCCCAGGGTCTCAGAGCCCCTGGCATCTTGCACAGAGAACCCCCTTCTCAGTGGCTCCTGCACTGAGTGTCCCACTGGAGTCCAAGTCCCCTCAGGGTCCTGGCTACCTCGGAGCTGGCACCAGACAGACCCTCAGCATGCATGCAGATGCCCCAGCACAGCCCTGGGGAAGACTTCCTCCTCAGTCCCTCTGCAAACCAGCAAGGCCTGCTGTTCACCCGGGTCCCAAACCACAAAGGGCGTATGAGGCGCCCACTGCTCCTCTCCCTCAGGGCGGAACTCAGGAGCTGCAGTTACGGTCCCACGTGCAGAGGGGCAGGCCACACCCGACTCAGCCCAGCTTCCCCCTTGGTTTCCCCAAGGCCCTTCTCCACCCCAGGGAAGAAGTAGAACAGGAGCAGCTCCTGTCTGCAAAACGTCTCCCAGCTAACAAGGACGACCGCCACCTGCTGGGGCGCAGATGCCCTCAGAAGCCTGGTGGGTGGCCCTAAGGGGCTGATCCTGTGGTGACCTGTCAAAGGCCACACCAACCCTGGACATTAGTCACCACTGTAGAAAGCTTCCGCTTCTTGGGTCCCAAGGTGATAAAGCAAAGTCAATTAGGCATTAAACACCCACATTAAAAGGTAGTGCATGCCAGCAATCCCAACACTCAGGAGGCCGAGGCAGGAGGATTCTGGGTTTGAGGCCAGTCTGGACTATTTACTAAGACCTCATATTTTTTACAAAAAAGTGGTGAGAAGGAGGGTGAATACCCACCGAGGCGCGGTCAAGGTCCAGGCGTCACGAGAGCCGTGTGAGCTGGGCAGTGGGGTCCTGCGGCTCTTTCCTGCCTCCCTGCATCGGCTCTCTGCTTCTTCCTGCTCTCAGTGGTTCCTGCGCATCTGTCTCAGCCCAGTCACGCCTGCTGGGAGAGCAGAGGGGTGCGCCGAGGGGCTGCGGGGCAGGAGGGCCACCGGAGGGCTTTCCTGGCACTTAGAGATGACACTGGAAAGGGCAGAGCCTGGGCACGGCGGCCTCACAGGCTGAGCTGGACCCTCCTCAGTCTGGCCTGGGAGAGGCCTGGACCCCAGGTCGGCCACCACCTCTGCCCCCGGGGGGACGGACATTCCGGAGAATCAGCTGTGTGTCCTGGGGGGCCCCTGAGCAGCAATGGAGAAGGGGGGTCCCCCGTGTGCTGGACACCTGCCAGGCGTGGAGTGACAAGGCCCGGCTCGGCGGTGTACAACGAAGACTCTAGTTTCCTTTGGGAAGATCTCATTCCGGCTGTTTTATAAACGGCGGGGATCCTCTGCTTATGTAGATGTTTCCCCAAAACAGTGGGGGAGGGTGGTCCTGAGATACGTCTCCTGCACCCACCACCCATGAGGGGAGCTTTGCTCAGCCCTTGCGGTCCCCATGCTGCGGGGAATGACGGGTTTGCCGCTGTGACGTGGGCACTGCCTGGGTCCCCCAGCCCACGTTGGCTGCATGTGCACAATGCTGGTGGCCTCGGGCTAGTGTCGCATTGCGGTAGCCAGCGGGGACCGTTCACAGTAGACAAGATTGCCCGTCAATGGGCCCGAGAGGAAATTCAGGGTCCAGATTCATCCTCAGAGACAAGTTGGGCCCCGTGGAAACAAAGCCATGCTCATGTTGCACGGAAGCCTCCACCATCAGGAGTCACGGCCCCGACTTTTGTCCCAGCTCTCACCCCCTGCTGCTATCCCGTGGCCCACAGAGGGGGCGCGGGGGCTGTGGTCACCTGGCTGACAAAAAGTCTCTGCTCCGCAGGCTGCCCTGTCTGTAGCAGAAGCCAGCGGACGCCTGTTGCAGGGGCAACGAGACAGGGAGGTCACGTGGTGAAATGTTAGGTGGGGACACAGGCCAAGGGGCTGCGGGGAGCTGGTGTCCAGAGCGGGTACAGGGCCCCCACCCACCCCTCCCCAGCGCTGCGGCTCCGGTGTTGACGCAGGGAACCTGGGGGCAGCGTCTGCCTGTGGCTCCCTGTGGCCGCCCAGCCTCCACGCCCTCCGACCAGCATGAGTCCCAGAGGTGAAGTTGCCCGCATCTGGTCACCAGCAGACCAGCCCTGGGACTCCCGAAGCGGCTGCGGCGGGGAGCGCTCTGCTTCCTCGGGGCGGAACTCCAGCCACCGGCAGCGTTTCTCCTTCTTTCTTTGCAGACACAATCACATCCTAGAATATTCACTGTTGACCTGACCCTACAGTTCCTAGGGGAAAGAAAGGATGTGCGCCTTCCCCCTCCACAGCAGTCATGGCTACAGAACCAGCAGAGCTGGGGAGCTGTGGGGCTCTCTGGGGCTCCCCACACTGTCCTCAGTCACTGGAAACTGACGACAACAACCTTGCTGGCAGCCATCTCAATGCTGATGCCCACACGTTTGCTGCCCACCGGGCCCTGGCATGGGCACTTTGATTCCGGTCATGTAACTCTTGCAGTGACCTTGAAGGAGAAGCATGAGTCTATTCGCAGATGAGAAGGACAGTTCTCCGAGGTCTGACGCGTGACCTCCCCAGGTCACACAGGGAAGGGTCGCGCAGGACTCTGCCCGGCTCCAAGCTCACGCTTCGCGCAGCACCCCGAGGGCCGACCTCTCGTGAACTTGCTCATCACTCCCTCCCGCTCGGTGCGATCTCATGACGCACTGCGCTGCTGCGTGGCAGGATCCAGACAGTTCAAACCATCTGCTCCTAAATCTGTCCTTGTCATTTTCCATTAACTGTCTGTGTTCACTTCCTGTTCCCTCCACAAAGCAACAGTGGGCACCTGCCCACATCCCTGACGGCCAGCGCCTCCCCTCGCACAGCCCCAGGGAGGGTCTGCGTGCTCAGTAGGCCAGCGTGCCCAGATGGACCAGGCCCCGGTGGCTGAGTGACAGAAAGCACAAGAGCGCACAGGCTGGGTGAGGAAGGCGCCCTGGGATGCATCTCCTGGGCTCCTTGGCAGCCCTCCAGCCCCTGCTTGTCCCTGAGAGTCGGCATCACCTTTCCTCCTACCCCCCCATTGCCATCCTCCAGGCTGGGGGCCAGCATGCGGGCACTGGGGCTCCTGAGTGCCCCCTCACAGCCGGGGCATGAGCACAGCGGTTGGCGATGTAAGCCTCGTTCCCACCAGCTCCACTGAGGCAAATGCTCTCTGCCCGTGTCTACCTACACCTCCCTGCATTCTCCAAGGAAGCAGGGAGATAGGTGGAGACATGGATGGATGGATGGGAGGATGGATGGATGATAGGTACACAGATGATGGATGGGCTGGATAGATAGGATGGATAGATGGCTGGCTGAATGGGACAAATAGATAGATACCTCGATAGATATATATTGTATATAATATATTATAATACATACTGTTAGGTATATTATACATCATATATATATTATTAGGTATTGGCTCTTTCTATTTTTTGGTACCGGGAATCAAACTCAGGACCTTGCACTGGCCAGGCGGATGTTTGTCCTGCTGAGCTAGATCCCCAGTCCGGTATTGGCCCATGTGACCATGGAGGCTGAGGAACCCCAAAGTCTGCCCTCAGTAGACTGGTGACCCAGGACAGCCGTGGGCTCCAGGCTGAGGGCAAAGGCTGAGGCGCAGGACACTGGAGGTGCAAGCTCCAGCCTGAGGGCAGGAGGATGGCGCATCTCTGCTCACAAACAGTGGGCAGAAGACATTTTCTGTTACTGCGTTTTGTTCCAGTCAAGCCTCCCATGGCGTGACGGTGATAATCTTGACTGCCGCCTGGACTGGACTAGGAGGCGCCTGGAGAGGTGACTAGGGCTCAGGGATGCTGACCTCGTGGGTGGGCTCGCCCATCCTGACTGCAGGGCGGAGTGGAGAAGGAGGCAGAGGCAGGCTGCAGGCAGGGCCTGGAGGTGTGACTGGGGGGCTGGTCTGGCCCCTGGCTCCTCCCTCTCACCTCTTCCCCTCTCTCTGCTTTGGGACGCCATGAACTAGGCCTCTTCCTTCTGCCACCCACTCCCTCCCTGCCATTTCTGGGCGGGAGACAGCAGCCATGAGTGAAATTAACCTCTCCTGCCTTAGGTCGTGGGTGTCAGGAATTTTGTTCAGGCAATGACAATCTGACTAACTCAGGCGAACTGGAAGAGGCCACTCACGTCAGGGCTGACCACCCACTTTACTCTATCCCTCGACTGGAGCGCTCATCCATCCAGAAACTCAGACGCACGCAAAATAGCAGAGTGATGGCCACAGCCCAGTCAAGGTGACACATGACATTAACCATCACTGCCTTAGTCCATCTGGGCTGCTAAGACGAAGTACCATGGTGGCTTAGAAAGGAATTTGTTTTTTAAGTTCTAGACACCCGAAGCCCAAGAGCCAGGTGCCAGGGGACTTGGAGTGTGGTAAGGCTCCTTGCTGTCCCATTCTCTAGTGGGTGGAGACCACGGGTGCTGCTGGGAGCCCTGCGGTGCCCAGGTCGGCCCTGCCACAGAACGCTGGCCCCTTGTGTCTGTAGGCGTCCACAGTTCTCCCGTGGTGGAGGAAGCTGGGATGCTCAAACTCAGGTCGGGGTGCAGACTGCACCTGCCGAGGTTGCTGCTGGTGCTGGGGTGATGACTATTTTCATTTCAATTTTCATTCACTACTATTTTATAAGGAAAATTCATTATCTTTATAGCGGAAATACACATTATTTCAAAAATTACAGAAGGATGGAGTCTCTGCTCCATGCCTAGGGAAGTTTTCTCTCCTGGCTGTAAAGAACATTGCATTTCCAAGATGGCATGGGGGGTTGGCAGGCCGTGGTAGGGCACACCGCGGCCTCATCCTCTCGAGCCTCAGGACCTCCCAGGGTAACGGGTAACCTGACCCAGTCTGACGGGTCCCCGCAGGGCCTCAGGGCTCAGTAGGTCCTCCTATATCTCAGATGGCGATGAAGGCCTGTGTGCCGAGCCCTGGCCCGGCGCTGCTGTGGGTGACGCCGAGCTGTGGACCTTCTGTCCTGGGCCCCCATGGGTGGCTTTCTGACCTCAGCCTGCCCTCGGGGTCACCAAGCAAGGGGATCCACAGCTCTGCAGGACCCCGGGAGGTTGGCACTTCCAGGAAGGTAGGTGCTGGGGAAGCACTTGTAGCTCTAAAAGGTTCCTGTTTGCGATTCTCCAGGTCCTTGAAGATGACATTTCACTTTACAGGAAATTTGTCTAGGCGAGGCTCTGGGTCAAGATATGACACCAAGGAAGACAGGACTGCAGCTTCCTCTCTTACTGTTCCCAGGGTCCTTTCTCCCAGACCCCTTGGGACTTGCTCCCTTCCTGGTTCCCATGGTTACCCTGGGACTGACAGACTCAGGTGACTGTAAAACACTGAAGCTCAGCCTTGGGGCTACAAGGCCTCAGACGCCCCCACCCCTGACAAGCTGGGTTTTAACTGGTGCCTCTGCAGCCCGTCCTGCACAGACACTGAAGACAGAAAGGGTTGTTTGTCTCCAGCAGGGAGAGAAAGAGAGACACAGAGACCCACGAAGCTCCGGGGTGCCGCTCCACCCCCTTCCCTGCACCCCTGTCTTTGGAAGGAACCAGCCTTGCCCATGTGGCCATCCTCCCTGTCCACCCCAGGGAGCCTGGACACTGTCTCAGAGAGGAGAACTGAGGTCCCGCTCCCATCTTCCCTGCATTTGACCACTGGCCACGTGGTGAGGAGTCTCTTCCGAAGAGCGCCGGGTGCTGCCTGCTGGGTAGTCTTCTCGGAGGGAAGCGTGGCTTGGTCTGAGCTCAGGATCTCCCTGGCCATGTGGGGGAACACGAACTTCACACATTTCACAGCCACGGGCTTCCCGTGCCTTTATTTTTTTAAAGACTTTATTTTTTAGAGCAACTTTAGGATCTGTGGAAACGAGTGTAAGGCAGAGATCTCACCCATGCCCACCGTCCCTGTGCATGCACGGCCCCGTCCCCTAACTTCACCCCCACCGGGTGGTGCATCCCGAGGGACCCGCATGGATTGCCATTGTCCCCAGAGTCTGTGTTCTACACTGGGTCACTCTCGCAGCCGTGCGCCTGTGGGTCTGACAGAGGTCTACCATGGCTCGTGCCCCTGAAGTCCCCTGCACTCTGCCTTTCCCCTGCCCCACGCTCCGGCACACGGGATCACCGTCGCTATCTCCACGGCTGTGCCTCCCCCAGGACACACACAGCCTGTCCACACGGGCTCCTTGGCCTTGGTGCCCGGCATTGCGGGCTCCTCCGTGTCCTCTCGGCTCCACAGCCCGTGCTTTAAAGCTGCTCCAGCACACTGCACGGTCGGGGCGGACCAGGGTTTGTTCATCCACCCACCGAGGCTGGCTGAGTTCTTCCCGCGTTCTCACCGTCACGCAGGCAGCTGCTATAACATCTGTGTGCTGGTTTCCGCGTGGACACAAGTTTGCAACTAATAAGGGTAAAACACAAGGAGTGTGATTGCCGGTGCGTATGGCGAGGCTGTGTTGGGTGCAGTGAGGAGCCGCAGATTCCCACAGCTCTGGGCTCTGCATGCTGTGTGCCCCCGTGGTCCTGCACCCGCCTGGCCCTTGTTCACCCTTAGGCTTACTCAGGATCCTGGGGGTGCGGGGTAGTGTGCACCGCCCCAGGCTCCGCTCACTGGGCAGGACAAGCAGTTGGGTAAAGGGCACTGTGGTGCAGCCAATGGACTTCACTCCAGGCCGAGAGGTTTCCAGGCTCCCTACGCTGTGGTCCTGGCCGGTCGTTCTGGTGGGGCCTGGGGGCCAACAGACTTCGAGGGTTTTCCTAATCTCATCTTCCTGCCTCTAACTCTAATTCTGTCTCTAGGAAAAAAAAAAAATTAGACATCAGTATTTGGCATGAGGAAACCCTGCAGCAGAGCAGATAGTTTATAATCCAGGTGAGGTAAAGGTATTTCTCATTGTCAATTAATAATTTATACGTGGGAAAAAATCCTGAACAGGGACACTTAATCGTACTGCTCGATACCAGGGCCTTCAGGAGAGATACTGAATATGTTTTCTTAAGGTGCCAATCACGAAGAAGTTCTCAAATGCTGCGGAATTTATCATGTGGAAGCAGATGGCGTGACTGACGTTAACAAGAACAAGAGCACCTATACATACGTGTGTAGGTATGTATAGATGTGTATAAAGATACACAAGTGTGCGTGCTGATGTATTTCTTACAAAATCTATGTGACATATACATATATTGGAAAATATTTTTTCAGCCAATGAATTGTATTTAGCTTCTAATTGAATATATCCACACGTTGTGGGAAAAACTATTACTTTTCAACCAAAAATCCATATTCCTGTACTTCCCTAATAAAAGAGGTTTGGAGCATTCCAGAAATTTTCTTTGCCCTTAGTTTTCTTTTATTCCTGTTGGAGGGTAGGTGGGATGGTTGGAGCAACAGTAACACCCTTAGGCCCAGAGGGAAATGTCTTGACACCTCTCAGGGGCTACCCTAGTGTTACAGCTGCAACTCCATCTGCGAACCTGTCATTCGTGCAGGAGAGAACAATGTCCCCCTTTACTTGTGTCACTGTGCTTTGTGCTGTTTTGTCTTGTAATGGGAGGAGAACAGCTCACTAACTGTCTTGGTTGACTTGGACTGCTCTCACCAAATCCCACGGACTGAGAGGCTGAGCGTGGAATCTTATTTCTGGCTGTTCGTTCTGGAGGCTGGAATTCCAAGGTGGGGGTCTGGCGGGTCTGGGCCTTGGTGGGGTTTCTCTTCCTGGCTTTCAGATGGGCTCACATGGTGGGGGCTCAGCTTGCTGCTGCCCTTCTCTGGAGCTCACTAGTCCCATTGTGAGGACCCTGTCCTCAATACCCAGCCCACCCTAAGCACCCTGAGCACCCCTGAAAGCCTCATCCCCAGCTTTCACCAAGGAGGTTGGGGCCTTCATAGATGAACAGAGCAGGACACACACATCCGGTCCACAACCCCAGAGGCCACGGGGCCCCCAGACACCAATGGCAATGCTAGCAGAACTCTACTGGAGGGTGAACATACTCAACTTAGCTTTGATGCTAAATATGATTATGCATATTCAAAGACCGTTTAACATTTCAACATCCTGAGTGCTCTGTCCTGAAAACAGACATATTATGTACACAGCTTTCTTCCTGTTCTCTCTCCCTGGGTCCCGGCTGGTGACTGGTTAGCAGTCTAGAGACCTCAGTTGGAAGAAATCCTCTGGGTCACCAACAGCTTGGGGCTGGGCACTCCTTGGATGGCAGTCTCTGCACCCTCACCCTTGGGCAGGTGGGTGGATGTCCTGGGACCCACAGATGGGGATGTCCTGGGTGCTGATAGCCTGCAGTGTGAAGTCCAGAAGAAGCAGAGGCAGGCAAATCTCCCCTCACAGTGGGGTTGCTCACGGGCAGAGGGTTGGCTTCTGAGAAGAGCATGCTGCCTTGGACTGGGGCGACATCCAGGGCCGGGAAGCACATAACCTCCTTCAGTCCGGCTGTGGGCAGCGTCCTCCTTGAGACTCTCCAGCTGCAGGAAGCTCTGGGCAACTCCCTGTAATGCTGCCTTCTCCTGGCTTTTCCGGAAGTGGAGCCCCTCTCCAGCGCTTCCCTACAAATGCCGCTCGGGAGTGGGCACTGGCTGCTGTGAAGGAGCAAGAACACACAGAGACTCTCTGCTGCTTGGGAACGAAGTCAAAGCAGCATGTGACTCACAGGCGGCCGGTGGCTCCCCGGCATTGTAACCGCACCCCTCCATGCCAGGCATCGACCGCTTGTCACTCCCAGCCAACCTGAGAGTCAACCCTCTGCACTGCACAGGCCCACGCAGGCCCAGTTCTGGGGTTCTGGGAGGAGGTGGGGCAAAGACACAGTTGAGGGTCCCTGGGTACATTTCCACCTGGTGTCCCAGGTGTATGGCACACATGTGCAAGGACAAGTGTAGACACTGTGAGATCTGGGGCACAGGAGATCCAGATGGAAGGAGCTCCCCAAAGCTTCCTGGTGTTGTTAGCTGAAAAAGTCTCCCCCACCAAAAACGTACCAACTCCTTTGTGCCCAGAACCTGTGAGTGTTCCTTTTCATGGCAAAAATGTCTTCGCAGGCATGCTGGAATTATGGGCAGAGGAGATTTGGATTAGTGGCTTTCCATCGCTGGGACTAAACACCTGACACCTGCAATTTAATGGAAGAGAGGTTTATCTGACTCACAGTATCAGGGGGTTCAGTCCATGGTCAGCTGCTAGAAGGGCCTGGTGGAAGACAGCTGCTCACATCATGATGGCCGGGAGCAGAGAGCAATGGAGAAGGAGCCAGGGACAAGAACACGCCTTTCCAGGTCATGCCCCGGCCACCACCTCCACCCAGGCCCACCTTCCAACAGCACAGTCAGCCACGAACTTCTCCATGGATGCATTCACTGATGGGTGGAGCACCCTGTGATCCAGTTACCTTCCAAAGCTCCACGAGGCTTGGGAGACAATCTGGATCTAAAAAACATGAAAAGATTTCTCTGAGAGAGGAAAAGTGATGTGACAGCAAGAGGAAGGACAGTGATGTGACCACAAGCCTAGGGCTCCTGGGCTTCCAGGAGCTAGGGGAGGGAGGAGGCATATCCTGTAGAGCCTTTGGGTGGAGTGCGGCCCAGTGGACACCTTGATCTCATACCCTAACCTCCAGCTTGAGAGGGAAGAAATGTCTGTGTTTAAGCCACTGGTGGTCACTGATTACAGCAGCCCTGGGCCCCTGAATCAGCAAGCAGGGAAAGGTAGAGAAAGCCTGATTTAGTTGGACTCCCAGTTAGAGAGACTCAGGAAAACCCAGGTGTGGCACTCAGCTTTGAAGACAAGGATAAGGTAGGGCGCAGCCTGGGATACTCGGGGACAAACTGCGGAGGCCCTGGGCTCAGGTGCCTTAAGAGCTGCTGAAGAGGTCACACAGGTGGGAGCACCAAATCCACCTGCTGGTGACTGTGTGGCTCAGTTGGCACAGCTAGGCCTCCCTGCCCGCCAGGGCTCCTCCATTAGACACGGTCCTGGGCTGCAGGTCCTTGGAGCTGCTGGGCCATGAGCCCCACACCCACTGCAGGCAATTGAGGTCTGAGTTGCCTCTTTTCCTCTGCTCCCTTGGGCAGGGGAGGGGCTAGGAGAAGTGGACGTGGCTCACAGCCCCGGGGAGCCACCCATGTGTGAGGTGGGAATATGGAAAGACTAGCAGAGTCTGCACCATGCTAACAGAAGCAGCTGCAGGGTGCCACTCCCGTGAGATTTGAAATCTATTTATTTCTCATGGTTCCGCGATATTTCGAGCTAGGTATGACAGGAAGAAATGGATAAATATTAGTTAAAGGTATGCCTTGCAACGAAGCAATTCTCCTAGGTGTTTTCCTTAAGAACTAGACAGAGGGGGTGAGGGCTGAGCCTGTGGCCTGCACTGGCTGACAAAAGTCAGGGAGGGAGGGATGAGGAGGGGGGCATGGTGAGTGGAGGCATCCCTCGGGCCTGCGGTGAACCAAGAGAAATTCAACAGCCACCTCTGAGACGTGTGTACGAACCCCAGGACCAGCGGTCTCCTGAAGTTAAACTGATGAGAAGATGAGATGCAAGCTCAGGGTTCGTGGAGGGAATAAATATTCATAGTCTGGCCCAGGGACCGTGCAATCTGCATTAGAGATCAGCGCTCTGCTGAGGGAGTTGGCCCTGCCCTGCGCTGACCTGGATGAAGAGGAGACGGATGCACTTAGCGGCCCAGGCGGCTCCACTGCTCTGACGCAGACGCGCCTCTCCTCACGGTGTGCAAGGCGGAAGCCTCACGCTCTCCAAGTGAGGGCTTCATCTGCATGGAACCAGTCCTCACCAGGCAGGGCTGCAAGCCTCCTTTCATCTGATTATCACTGAGCCCCACCAGATCACGTGTGTTCCAGAACGGCGGCTGGAGGACTCCAGGGCCCCTGCGTGTGCAGTGAGATCCACAGGGCTGGTGGTCCAGGGCTCAGCAGCCCCTCTGGGGGTGCTGTCAGGGGAGGGAAGGGATGAAGAAGCTGAGACACACAGGGGGACAGGGAGCAGGTGAGAGTCTGGGCTGCAGAAGGGCCCACCCATGCTGCCTTCCAGGGACCAAGAGCAGCTGAGTGGGCCAGGGCGGCAGGGCGCAGCTGGTGGGCGGCTTCCTCTGCAGCGGTGGGCTCTGACCTTCAGAATTCAATGGGCTTCCGGCTGGGGACATAGGATGGAAGAGACCCCAAGGGACAGGGCTGCTGGCCTGGGCTGACACCTCGACTGCTCTCCACTGCCCTTTGGGGGGCTGTGTCACCCCACACAGGCTCTCCTGCAGGAGGGACCGGCACCCCAGTTAGGATGTGGCTGATCCCTGGGGCCTGAGGGCCTCTCTCTGCCCCTGTGGACACTGACAGACATGGCCTGAGCCGCAGGGAGGGCACCCAGGGGATGGGTCAGCTCCCCCGAGGGTGGGGATGCCACACTGGCCCGCTCCTGGAGAGTGCCTGCCAGAGCAGATTAAGGCCTGGGTTGGAACCGACATCATTTTCATGTGGGCAGAGGGCGCAGCAGACGAAGACCTGGGTCACCTGTCCTGGTCACGGGGCAGGCCATGCTCAGGCGGCTTCGCAAGCACTGTGGTGAGACCCGACTCACCCGCCCCTGCCGCCTGCCGGGTCCCTTCCCGCATCCCCACACGGGGTGGCGGCCAGAGCACCCGCCCATATGTGCAGCCTGCATTCCCTTCTCCAGCTGAGGCCTGCTGGGTGCTTGACCACGGCCCTAGGAAGCGTCACTGCCTGGCTCCCTCCTCGCTCCCCACCTCGGCCCTCACCCTCCCCGCTGTCCCGCGGGTCGTCTGTCTTTTCCTCCCACAGCACGGCCTCCCTGCAGAACTGACCCCAACACCAGCTGACCTGCGTCCACTGGTCTGTTTGCAGCAGGCTGTGGGCCAAGGTGCTGGGCCCCGTCAGGGAGCCCAGCCTGTGGCTGTGGAGTGATGAATCTTTGCATCCCTCAGACACTGGTCTGCTGCGTCCCCTGTCCTGGCCGCCTTCGGCCCTTGCCTGCGCCCTTCAGGTGGAGATGTGTGACCTGGCAGGTGCCGAAGTCTCCGTCCAGGCTGGTGTTGGCTCCCGTCATGCCCTCTTCAGGGTTTAGCGCAGATACTTCTGAGGAGGGACCCCTGGAGCTAGAATGAGAGGGCAGAGAGCAACCTCTGCAGAGGCAAATGGGGGCAGGAAGTGCACCAGGCATGGAGCCCCGTGCTGCCCTAGGGGTTGAGACCTGGAAGGCTCGGAGGATGCCCAGCTCCTTGGGGACCTGAGTGTGCAAGTCCTTCTGATCTGCTGCCCAGGGAGGAGTTGAAGGATGGCATGATTAGGACCATCTGGACAGGCCAAGGGCTCCCGGATTCCAACACCCGACCCTCCATGTCCTGGTGTCCCGGAGCTATATCCGTTGGTCCTGGGGGCCAGCGTTTCCACAGAGCAAGCCCTTGTCCAGCCGAATACAAGAAAATGTGCGTCGATCCCCAGTTTCTGGGTTGAACCTTGACACTTACACAAAAAGAGGACAGAGAGCAACCTCCCCAGGTTCCTTCCTGGGGAGGAAGTGCCCAGGCCAGCGCTCTCCTGAGTGAGCAGGGCAGTGGTCACCAGGCTGTCAGACCCTGGCATGTCCTCCCTGCCTGCCCCAGCACTGGCCTTGCTGTAGAGCCGTCGGTCCTGTGTGCGGAACTCCCAAGAGCTAGAAAGTGAGAACTCAGTCAAGTCAATAATCAAAATGCTTTCAAGTAACAAGGTTTTCTTGTGTAGAGTCTGGAGTCCGGGGAGGCTTGGTTTTCTATAGAAATTACCGTGTGCTCCGCTGGGAGGTTAGCAAACGGCCTTCCTGAGCCCGTGGCTGTGCGGGCGGGCGGTGTGTTTATTCATTCGGCCTGCTCCCATCAATCCAGCAGCAGTGTGCAAAGGTCTGTCCAGCTGTGCTCCCGCGTCCCCGCCCAGTGGGCTTGCCATCTTCGAGGAGGACAGCCAGGCGTCTCCTGGTGCCGCCGAGAGAGTCAGGTTCTCGCATCACCTCTACTGTTCCTGCTGGGCGACGCTCCAGTCCCCTAACTGCAGGCCGGGCGAGTGCCACCCTGATTTTTGGCTCTCCGGTGTGACAGGGCCACTGCCCTGCTCCTCGACCAAGGTGGGGAAGAGGGGAGCTGCGTCGTCTAGAGCCGCTGTCCTGGGATCGGGAGGATCCAGCTCGGGGAGGTGGTGCCTGTTGGAGCCCTGGAGCCCTGGAGGGGTCACACGGGGGAACCGGAGGGACAGGAGGGCCGTCCCCCAGCTCTGTGACAGGGATGGAGAGCAGGGCTGGGGCCGCATATTGGTCTGTGCCGGTGTCTGTGAGCAGGGGCAGTGCTGGGCCGGCACCTGGGGCCTCCCTGGCCTGAGTCTGGTCTCCCACAGAGCGGGGCGCAGTGCATGGGGAGGCCCCGGGAGGGCGGCGCTGGCCTTGAGCATGGATCAGAGCACTGGTGCCCTCTGTGGACCCGGTCAGGGTGACCATGTGTGAGTCTCCTCCCTCTGCTGAACACAATTCCTGACGCCCACTATTTAGAGGAGGAGGTGCAAATTTCCTGAATTACTCA
Source organism: Chinchilla lanigera (assembly GCF_000276665.1). NCBI lineage: Eukaryota > Metazoa > Chordata > Mammalia > Rodentia > Chinchillidae > Chinchilla > Chinchilla lanigera. The sequence goes on from NW_004955413.1 coordinate 31,308,628, forward strand.
TTTCTAGAATTTCCCATGCAACCCTTTTGGGCCATGTTTGACGTAGCTGACCACAGGAAATGGAAACTGTGGATAACGGGGGGGGGGGGGGCAGCCTTATCCACGGGGTAGAGAGCCCGCCCTGGGGGTGCAGCTGGTGAGCCGGGAGGACGGAGCAGTCTCCGGGCCCCCACTGTGGGTGTATCCTGGGAAGAGGGCGCCAGCCAGTGGGATGGCCAGAGAAGGACTTGGGGGACAGGCTTGCGGGCCCTCCAGAGGGGTCGGTGGCCTCCTCCCCTCTTCAACGGCCAGCGCGCACATTGGTGCCCTCTGCACCAGCATGAGGCCAGGGAGCTGGTGGAAACAGAGCTACAGCCCTGGTTGGTCCTGTGGAGCTTCTGAGCCACAGGGAGCAGGAAAAGCAAAACTAACTCTGCAACGGGCCAGTGTGTGGGGGCCCCATGGCGGGTGACGCTGGTGACACGGCTCTGCAGACAAAGGAAGAGGGCAGCAGGGATGGGAGAGGCAGAGTCGGGAGCCCTGGCCAGGTGACCTCCCCTCCCATTCCGTGTAACTGCTGGCTGGTCCTTGAGCATTCCCGGGTCTCTGCACTGCCTAAGGTCTATAAAAACTGCTCATCAGCGTGCATGGCTGCAGTGCCTAATGTTTAATTGATTGGGTGGAGATGGCCGGGCACACGACACGTCCTCACTCCTGGCCTCGCCCGCTGCCCTCCCCCTCCGCCTCTGCTTCCCTTCCCATGTAAGAAAGATCTGTCTCCCCGCTGCCTTTCATCTGTCCTTTGTTTTGCTGTGTATTGATTGACTTGTCGATATTTATATTCCTGTGTACCTCTTGGTTTAGCATTGTATGTTGCAAACCTTTACAAAAAGAAGGAAGGGGATCAAGAGACGGAAGAGGAGAGGAAAAGGAGGCGGAAAAGGGACTTAAGAGGCCCTCTGTGAGCACCAGCTGCACGCAGTGTGAACGTTATGTGCTCCTCACAAGTACTAATAAACTAAGCCAAAGATTTGCTTTGTGTTTATACTTTGGGCTTCTGAGATAAGAGAAACCGCGTGATGTTTAAGCTTGTGTGTCACTCAGCATCATGGTCAACAGTGTCTTTGTCTTGCCTTCCTCACACCATGTGGCATGAGTTACAGCGTCAGTATGTTTGCACGGAAGCCAGGGGCACACTGCTGGTAACCCAGGCCCCACAGCCAGCCTGGGGTCAGTTCCCTGAGCTGCAGGCCGTGGGGGTGAGGTGGGCACATGGCGTGGCTGCCCGTCCACCTTGGAGAGTTCCCATGAGGACACAGAAGGTTCCGACAACACCTTCCATGGCTCCCTGTGGCCCGGAGGCAGGGAAGCGCCCCGAGGGTCCTCGCTCCTCCGCAGGCCTAGGGGCTAATTCCCAGGACCGCGGTGCCCATGAAGGGAGGGACCCAGAGAAGCACAGTGCCCTCTGACCTTCCCAGCCTCCACGGCTGGACCTTGCCGCCCCTTTATTGCCTTTTCAGACCTTCTTGTCTTCTTCCGCACCTGGAAACAGGCTGGGAGGCCCTGAGGCCTGAGGATACATAAACGCTTTAATGGTGTCTTTGTCTTGCCTTCCTAACCCCAAATTGAGGCTAATTAAATACCAGTTGTGTTGTAAAACACTCTCAGGATCGTTCAGATTTTAAGTATTTATCAGGTCTTTTAGGTCTCTCCGAGTGGCACTAAAATGAATAAGTTGCCCACGGGAGCACCATTCAGCTGGCTTCCAAGTCCAGCCCAGGTCTTCTTGTTACTGGGCTTTGAAAAAGGACCCTGGGGGCTCGGGCGGTTCAGGAGCAGAGCCTGGGAGGCGCTGAGGCCCCCTCGGGCTGAGGCCAGCAGGGCCAGGCGGTGGGATCCGCACCAGGCTCTGTCTCGTTTGTCCGTGGTCATCTGGAAGGACACGACCCATATGCATTGGGATGGAGGAGAGGGGCCACGCACAAGCCCCTCTCCGGGTGAGGCCTTGATGCATCAGGCTGGACACAAAGCGAAGAGGGCCCCCGGCAATGCCAACGCCTGGGCAGCTCGCTGCCAGCCCGCACTTCCCGGGGATACTCAACAATGGTTTGGAGGAAATGTATTGCCTTAATATGACTTGCCTCCGGAAAGCCATTTCAGTGAGACAGAAAGCTCTAATCTCTTCCTTGGTCTCTAGCTCACGACTGATGTGGCCTGAGAGAGGATGAGTCCTGGTGGCTGCAGGGAATGACTGGGACAGGGGCACATCCATCTTGACACCAGGCCCAGTGCTCTGGGAGGAGTGAGAGAGGGAGGGGAGGCCACTCTGCGGGCCATGTGGCTTCCCAGTAGGGGTGTGGCGGGGAGGGGAGGAAAGGTGGGGGCCTTGGTCAGCAGGTGGAGGTCACAGCGTGGGGCTTGGGGTGGTCAGTGGGGTGCTGTGACCCTGGGCAAAGGGCTGGGCGTCTGCCCCTGGTGAGCAGTGGTTTTCAGGATGTGGTGGGTGGAGCCAGCCCGAGCCACAGCAGGGGCAGATGTGATTGGGGGGTTGGGCACAGGCTCTCGTGAGAAGAAACGCACCCCCGTCACAGCGAAGGGGCCTCAACTTAAGGATGTGCTAGATCGGCCGGGTATTAAGTGCGCCTTGACTTGTGATGCTGTTGGCTGGCGGTGGATTTGTGGGAGACTGACCGCACTGTGTGTGGAGGGCACGAGCCTTAGGTGAGGGGCGAGGCCTGCCTCGCCCACCTGGGTATTTCCGACACACCCCACAGGGTCGCTCAGTTAACAAAGGGGTTCTGTCGTGCGGGGTGTTTCTGTGCGGGCCAGCGTTTTGTCACTGTGATCAAATACCTCAGACAGCCAGCTTCAGGAAGAGAGGTGCGCTGGGGCCCAGGTCAGAGGTCTGGGTCCCTGGCCGGTGGCGCCATCATTAGGCCACATGGCAGCAGAAACAGCAGGGTGGAGGGAAGCTGCTCGCTTCTGGGGTCCCTCGGAGATCTTTTCACCCCCACACTCCCCATGTCCTCTCTGCTCCTCCCCCAGCGTCCTCCCCGCCAAGCCCAGCCCCACGGTGGTGCTCCCAGCCTGCTGTGCTTCCCGGCTGGCTTCTCCCCAGCCCTTGATGTGGGACCAGGTGCTCATTGCAGTATCCCGACTGACCGTCCACACCTTGCTGCAGGGGCCCCTGGGAGCAGGGGCCGGTGAGCCTGCGCTGGGACCTGGCGCCGCTCCCAGGCTGCTGTGCCTGCCCTGGGCACGGCTCCCACCCTGTACTGTGACAGCCATCGCGAGGCTCGGGCTGTGGGCTACAGGGCCGAGGAGCACTGCGGAGGCAGATGGGGCCGGGGCACGGGTCTGACCTAACAAGCTGCTGCGCTGGCCCCAAAACGTGGTCTCCTCTTCCTGACATGGACACAATCTGTTCCCCAGAAACGCGGCCATGAATTAACTCCAGGTTCCCAAGCCCAGTGCTCCACACTCTCCAGACACCCCACCATCCCCAGCTCACTTCCGGGTTCCTGGAGAGCAGAGCCAGAGTGACCCGAGGTGGCCTGGCTGTGCACCTGCGTCTGCCCTGCCCCACATCTGCTTCCTAAGGCGGGTGATGGGCGCCATTGTCCCTGCAGAGGTGGTGTTAGGGGGCAGATAGTGCGCTCCCTCCCGTGTTCAGGCCACACAGTCACCATCATCACAGCCAAGCGCTCTCCACAGCCCCCAGGCAGAGGAGGCGGAGCTCAGAGAGGGCAAGCGCTCCACAAAGGTCTTTGGAGAAGGAAGCAGGAAAGAGTTCCTGCTCCCAAGCCCCAGCCCCAGCCCCGCGTCCTTTCTGGGTGTCCAGGGTGGTCTAGCCAGGCTCTCCTTATGGAAAATTCTCTTCCAGATCTTTCCACGGAGAGCACCGGAGCTCTGCACTCATTTCCCCGCCTTCCCGCTGCGCTGTGCTCTCCATTTCCTCCATTAAGTCCTTGCCTATTAATAACCAGCCATTTGTCTTCATGCAATGAGAAGGAGATTGATCGCACTCGTGACAGTTTCATCGAGCCTCTGCAGGTGATGGATGGCCGGCCCGGAGGAGGCCACAGCGCGGGTGTCCCAGCTCTGTGGTAGTGGCCAGGTGTCCTCTCACTGAACACTGTGAGACGGGGTCCCTAAAGACACACACGTGCAGTTCTCAAGGACCGTGTTGGCCTGGCGGTGTGAGGCTGGTGTCGGCCACCTGCAGGGAGGACAATGGCTTCGCCCTGGTGCTCAGTGAAGCTGCCCGCCTGTGTGTCTGTAGGAAGGTGATGAGTGTGCGTGTGCCCCCTGGAGCTGAGGAAGTGAGGCTACCACTGTCCTCAAGACTAGCCCAGACCCATTCCTGTTGCCCTTCACTTCATGCGTGTACCTCTCAGCATATATGAACCCCAAGATGCCAAGGCCCCCTTGTGCTTACAGATCGATCAACACCAAGTGCTGATACCTAGCTCCTCTAGCAGTCCCTAGTCTGCCCTGTGCCCCACAGCAGCCCACAGCCCCTCTGCCTTCTGTTCTGTGCCCCATGCTCTTCAGGTCCCACATACCCTTCCAGACCCTTCCAGAATCTTCCAGAACCTTCTATAAGCTTCCAGGTCACCCCTGGTGCTCTATGTACACCTGGCACTATGTACACCAGGTGCTCATTGCCACCTTGCCTCTCTGTGTGGTATAAATGCTTATGGTCCCAGAGACGTGTATGTTGAAATCCTCAACTTCAAGGTGATTGTATGGGCAAGTGGGGCCTTGGGAGGTGGTTGGTGTGAGGCGGAGCCTCATGGACTGCTGTCTTGTGGAAGAGGCTTCATAGCTCTGGAGCCTTCTGCCTGGTGAGGACACAGCGAGGGGCACAGCTATGAACCAGGATGTGGTACTTACCATGTTACAGGCAGCTGAGTTAGAAATATTAAAAGTATTATAGACAGTCAAACAGGGCCAGGCCCTTGAAGGAGCCAGTGCAGAAGATGATACCTTGCAACTGGGGAAGACAGACACCTCCAGCTGTGGACAAAAGATTAAACCGATGCTCACACATACGTCCCTAGGGATGGACCTCAGGGATTGATATTCTACATAGGTAGCGATCACCTTCAAAAAGCTAGGAAGAGTCACTAGCCCAACCCCCTACAGGAAAAGCCACTGTTGTGTACTCACATCTGCTTGCTATGCGACTCGCTTCCCCATTTGATCCCAGTTTAATCAATTTTACCTGAACAATTATACTTGTAATCTTATTGGCTGGCCATAGTTTTGTCCCACCTCCTGCTCACTAGGGAGTTCCCATGTTTGCCACCTTGGACCCGCCTCACCTCATGGATTTGCTCTATAAAAGTCCCTAGAGAAGACAGGTTCCTTGGCAACCCACTCGGGCCCCTCTTCTGTTCCTCTCTTGGACAGAAGCTCTCTTTCCCTCAATAAATATATTCTGCTCATCACCTCTGTTGTTCCTAAAATTCATTCTTCAGTTTTAGAGAACCCGAACTTGTCCCAAGTACCTTTCAGGTTGGGAGATTTTTCCCCTATATAAACCACACAGAATCTCCCAGCCGTTCCTGGAGTTGGTCCTCCAGGGCTGTGAGGAGCGGGTCTCCTGCTTATAAGTCACCCCATCTGTGGCCCTTGTGCTGGAGGCAGAAATGGACCAAGACAGCATGTGACAGATCCTGTGATCCTGTGCCCCTGGACTTAGGGCCCCAGCTGTCACCCAGAGCACCTCGAGCTCACTGAGGGGATGCCCACACGGCCATTCCCTTGAGGCCTCCTCATCCTCAGCCTGCCCAAGCCAGCCAGCTCCTGCAGCCAGCCCACGGCTCCCCAAGACAGGAAGACCCCTGGAATAAAGCAACACCTGGGGGGCACAGCGCCTCCTCCCTGGCTCCTCCGAGGGGCTCTGTGCCGCTGTCTCCCGTCAGCAGAGGTCATTGTGCTCAGCAGGCCTCCTTTGAAACGTCGCCCAACACTGAATTATTGGGTCTTTTATTTTACCCAGTATCTCAAAACCCAGGAAAAGGGTTCTGATCAATAGACCAGGAGGATGATGAAAACCTATTACCGGGAAAGAAACACATGATTAGGAAGATTAAAGGATAATAAGGCTCCGAGGAAAGAACGGAGGGGGCGGACCCTCCGATTCCTCCAGGTCGATGAGTCCGTGTGTGGGCGGTTTCTCTTCCTTTGAGCGGATCACGTGGTAAGTGTTCTCTTTAATGTGCCTTCTCTTCCACTTATGGCTCCAAAGATGACATCCACATTTTCCATCTGTGTGTACCTGTATATGTACAAGTTTCTAGAACCTGGAAGAGCATCCGATCCTTGTATTGAATGTGGTCCACAGGTGTTTGGGGGTGATTTCTTGCCTTTGAGCTTGGTGATGAGGTCACAGGTGAGCAGTTCTGGTCCCAGTTACTTTTTTTTTTTGTCTTTTCTTCTGGTACCGGGAATCGAACTCGTGACCTTGCGCTTGCCAGGCAGCCGCTTTACTGCTGAGCTAAATCCCCAGCCCTGGTCCCAGTTATGTTGACCCATACCTGTGGTATCAGTGACCCTGAGTCCTTCAGGGTGGAAGGAACAGAGCAGCCAGTGAAACCCTTGTGTGCGGCATGTGGCCTTGGGCTCTTTGACTCTGTTCAATGCAGCTCTAACCCCAGTCTAGATGTCAAGCCCTCTCTGATGGGTCTGAAGCCCTGCAGACCAGCTGGCTGGTCTTTGACAGAATTTGTGCAGCCCAAGCTGCTGGGCAGCCCATCACCAGCTGAGCCCTGGCCTCTCCACGTCACCCCTGTGTCACCTTCTCCAAAAGGGCTTTTCCAAGTCCTTGGGGCAGCACGGATTCATGTAGGATGGAGGAGGAAGGAGGCCTCTCCCTGCTGGGAGGCCAGGTGGACGGACCAGATGAGAGAAGAGGACAGACAGACATGTTAGAGCATCACACAGGGACACTGGCTCTGGAGACGGCGATGAATTCCCAGTGCCGCAGTGCAGGCCAGGGCCAGGCCCACGGCGGGGCCCACGGATTTGACAATTAAAAACACAGCATGTCTGATCAGTTGGAGTTACAGGTCACTATTTTAGTAAAAGTGTAGCTGAGTTACCTTGCCCGGCCTTTGGTAGCCTCTGTATCTGCCTGGTTCTAAGAGTGGAAGGGTGGGTGGCTCAGGGCTATGCCCGCGTGTGTGAACACCAGGGTCCTGAGAGCTCTCTACCAGCCAGCTCCCACCTCACCATGCCGGAGACTCCTGCAAGGCTGCTGAGGGCTGTGGGATGACGGCCCTCCCCGGCTCTCACAGTGACCTCAGGGGATGGACGAGGGAGGCTGTGCAGCTGCGATTAGGTTAAGAACTCCAAAGAGGGAGGTTCTCAGGGGAACCCCAGTCCCAAGAGTCCTTACGTGGCTCCCAAGGAGACCCCGTGCTGTTGACCTTGACTATGGAGGTTGCTTGTGATTCTAGAACCTGGAAATGCAGAGCTGTGAATCTTCCCCTAGAGAAGGAAACCCAGCCCTCAACCCTGGGACCCCAGTTCCCTAGCAGGGGCAGCCATGATGTATGTGGGTTGACGCTGCCAACGGTGCAGTGACTTCCTGCAGCCACTGTTACTCTTGCCCCGGGGACCCCCTTTGGAGATGCTCTGCTCTGCAGGGGACAGAAGAGTCAGGGCCCTGGAGTCAGCTGCCCCCAATCCAGGCAGGGCCAGGGCGCTCCATCCTCTAGGCACCAGTGGGCCTTACAGGGACCTCTCCAGCCACCCACCCGACCTGAGCCACCCTCCACCTGAGCCTGGAGGTGACCTGTCAGGGCCCACGGACAGGCAGCAGGGGCCAGAGCTGCCATCTTCTATTCCAGGGACTTCCGAGTCCTAGGGTGCTGTGGTCCAGGAATCTGGCCTCAGCCTGCAGGACGCACAGCTCATGTTTGTCCTTGGGGACCCCTGCAACTCTGTCACTTTGCAATGGTGGAGCTTGGCCTTGGTCCCAGACCTGCCTTGGGCCTCGTAATGCCCAAGAACAAGGTGGAGCAATGCAGGGCTGTGAAAATAACGATGCCCCACAAGACGTGGGGGTGCAGAGGGAGCTGGTCCCCAGGCCAAGTGGCAGCGGGCAGCCAGCATGCCCCTTCCCAGCTACTGCCGCACAGCGACAGCAAGGGCACCCTGGCTGCAGCCTCTGGGTTGTAACTTCAGCTCCTGCCAGCCAGGCAGCCTCCCTCCCTGCTTGGAGTACCTGGCAGCGGTTTATGTAGAAACTGGGCCCGGCCTTCCTAGGCCTTTCCAGAAGAAGCCTCTTCGAAGGCAAAATAGATTCCAGAATGATCGTTCACTAAGAGACATTCATCAGTGAGATGTCCCCCATAAAACTGAAATATCATAAAATCGCACACACGTGGCCCAGGAGCTGGGCAGGAGCCATATTTCAGCCGGAACATGGGCTGTGCAGAATACTGGCGACCGCCTTTGATGAATTAGACCTTGGTTTACAGTGTTACTGGCTTGTTGGAGAGAGTGAAATGGCCATTCCATCAACATTCCGGCTGCCGGAAAAGCAGGGACAGCAGCCGCATCCGCATCAGTCATGGGCGCGATGTGGCTTGCTCAGGGAAGGACCGGGCCTGGGGCAAGGATTTCAGAAATGAGTGGTGCCCAGGAAGCATACGGTCCTGCGGGTCCCGTGTACAGAGCCATTGCTCCTGGCCCAAGCCCCTGGGCCTCCCTGTAAGGCTGTCCTGGGTGGCAGAACCTGCATGCGCTGCTGTCCTCAGCCAAGACAATGGTGCCCACTGAAGCTGGCCCTTGTGAGGTGCTGGCTGCAGCCAGAGAGGGCAGCTGGGGTGGTGCGGAGGGCAGCTATGCCTGGCACCCAGCGCTCACAGGGGACCAGGTGCTTGTTCCCTCGAGAGCTCATGGTGACCTGGAGCCTGGAGCCTTCCTTCCACCTGCTGGAGAGGGAAGGTCACCTGTCCAAAACCACACCCATGCGGGTGGTGACTCTGAAATGTCAAATGTGGCCTCCTCTGAGGCCAGCAGCCAACTTATTCTTCTAGACCATCCTTGGCCTGCTCGGCAGCTATACACCGCAGAGCAGCTCTGTCGGGCACCGGGTCAGACAGCAGCTCCGGGGCAGTGGGAGCAGCGGGGATGTGCGGGAACACAGGCCCTGCCCCTGCGCTGCCGGACACGCGAGCCCCCGGGGGCGTCTCTCACCTGTGCCTCCGAGCTGCGTTATGGATGTCAATTAAGTATTGATTGATAAACGTGCACAGCAGGGTCTGAGAAATGAGTGCGGGCGCAGAGTAATGACTTGTTCCCGGGGAACTTGGGCCTGGAGGCGCCACGATTTCTCACCCACCTACGGCCCGATTCTGCACTTGCTCTTGGTGAGAAATAAAAACGGGTGAAAGCAGGATCAGCTGCGACCTGAAGAAATTGGATCTCGAGTGTCGAGGGGGAGAAAGGACTCCGGAGCAGAGACGCGCACTCTGCAGCCGCATGGCGCCGAAGCCAGCCAGCCCCTGGGGACCCCACTGGCGCCTGCCCTTCCTTGGCCTTTGCCGGGTCGCCCCTGGCTGGCCCTGTCCTCTGCCTTGTCCCCTCCACACTTGTTGAGACCCAACTCCTGGCCACGGCTCAGCACCTGTGCCCCGGTCCTCCAGGCCCCACCAGGCAGGTGGTGAAGGGGCCGTCTCAGGTTGGAGGGGATGGGGAGCAGGCCCTGAATGAGGCCTAGAGACACCCTCCCCACCCTGATGAGCCCTCACGGTGCCTGTATCCTCCGCGGGGCATCACAGCCAGTTGAGCCAGGAAGGAGCCCGGCTGCCATCTCATCCTCTGCCCCAGGCTGTCATCCTCACACATGCTTGCCTCGTGCCCCCCCAAGTCCCTTTCCTACCCTGCCACTGACTGCCCTGGCCCCCTCTGCACCTCCAGAGGCCGCCTGACTCTGTCCTTTGGTTCCTCCCCATCCTACAGAGATGCCCACCCTGGGAGCTGTGTCTCTGTCACTTGGCATCCTGTTGCCCCGCGCCCACAAACACCAGCTGCAGCACCTGAGCAGAAAACCCCCAGCGTGAGCCCAGGGACGCCACAAGGCCTGAACTGGGCCGGTGTCTTGCAGATGGGAGAAGCCCTGCTCGAGGACAGAAGGGAGGAGAATCTGGAAGTGCTGCAGGACCCTTTGGAGAGGAAAAGAGCAGGCTTTGTTGGGAGTATTTTCCGATCTTTGCTTGGGAAAAAAGAAACTGTACAAATTGCAAGCAGGTGCGCATCATGTCTTGGTAATTTCCAAAGGATTGCTTTGAATATGATGGGCACATAAAAGATTTCGAAAGCAGCTACTTTACATACACATTATGAGCTTCTCGCCGAGTGCGATGGTGCTAAGGGAGAGCTTTGCCCTCCCCGGGCCCCGCATCGGCAGGGTAAGGCCAGCAGGCTGCACAGCCAATTTGGCAAGGCTGAGATCCTGCCAAGGAGGCAGAGGCGCAGTAACTCCCTCCTTTAACTGGTGTCACTGCCGCTGTCCTGTGGCTGGCCAGACAGTGGAGCACAGAGCTGGCCCCGGAGGGCCCCCCATCTCAAGGAGAAGGACCTGGCAGCAGACAGGGAAGCTGGGCTCTGGTCACACCTCTGGGGGACACAGCAGGGACCCTGGGTGGCTGGGCAGCTGTTGGGAGGAGGCAGAGAGTTTTCTGTTATTCTGCGCAATCCCTGAGCACTTCCAGCGGGGCTGAGGGAGCAGCGACCTTGTGCCCGGTGTTGGCAAGTCTGGTGGGGACGGAGTGTGGGGACACTAAGGGCCCAGGCAGGAGCAGAACGCCGTGGATCATGGTGTGAGATGATGAGAACCAAACCTGCCCATCTCCTTGGAGGGTGGCAGAGGTCGGGAGCCCTTGGAGCTCCACGGCACGGCCCTCTCGTGGTTCCTGGAGCCCGTGAGGTGGCTGAGTCTGCCCGCTTCACCTTGTGAGCTCGCAGGGGGGCTGGAGGAGCTTGCGGCTTTGCACAGTGCTGGCTGTGCGGACGTGGTGCCCTGCACGTGAGTGAGTGTGCAGAGGCAGCTGGGAACGTGGGGGCTGCAGCAGGCTCCCCCAATCCCAGAGACAGGAGGAGCCCGGTTGGCAGCTGAGTCTCTCCTCAGTGACCTCATGTGTCACCACGTGACGATGCAGGAATCCGAACACCTCAGGTAACCAGGAGGCCGGCCGCAGAGATGTGCTGTGCTCCACTGCAGATCCATGGTAGACCGTCCCGTTCTGTGCACCTGTGGCCAGCAAGGCTTCCACCCTACGTCTTTGCGTCCCTCTTTGCGTCCCTTCGCATTTGCTTCACTTTACAGTCTGTCTGTGACAACCCAGATGGGTGCCTTTTCTCCTTAGCTCCGTTTTTGGTTTTTTTTTTGGTATCGAGAATCGAACTCGTGACCTTGTGCTTGCCAGGCAGGTACTGTGCCACTGAGCTATATCCCGGCCCTTTTTTTTGAGACAGGGTCTCAGTATGCAGTTGAGGGTGGCCTTGAGCTCACTTTGTAGCCCAGTCTGGTCTCGAACTCACAACGATCCTCCTGCCTCAGCCTCCCAAGAGCTGGGATTACAGGTGTGCGCCACATTTTCTGTTTCTGTCAGGTGAGCTCTGTGTGACTTGCTCATTTATATGACTCGAGATGTTTACTTATGAGCTTACACAAGTTGATGTCTCCTGGGGACTCAGGGACCTCCAATCCTTGGGTAGAGTTTCTCTTCTCCCAAGGTCACCACTGAGAAAGACACTTGTCACTGCTGTCTGTCTCTGTAGAAACGTCCTTCTGTCCTCCCAAACCTCTACTTCCTGCCCTGGCCCTTCCTGAGTCCAGGCTTCCCGCGGGGTACTTTCCAGTGGAGGAGGGGAGCTTTCTTATTTTCCTGATCACGTGTGAATTTCTGATTTTCTTCTTGCTTTCCACTGATTATTGCTTTATATATTTTTAAGCTGGATTATTATGAGCATAGAAATTGATAATTTTTATATCTCCCTGGGATAAAAGTTACTCTTTCCATCCTTTTACTTATGTAAAACATTTTTTCAAATTTTTATTTTCACTTGACAGACAATTCCGGGATATATCTGTGGGGTATGCTGTGCTCTTTTGACCCATGTATATACACTGTAGAACGATTAAAACAAGGGCATGAACACATCCGTCTCGCCTGTTTACTATTCCTTCACGTTTTATCCAATAAGGTGCTCATACAGTACCACAAGTTGTTCCAATCCTAGCTTCTCTGGGAACTTAAGGAAAATGAGCTATTAGTTGGGGGCACCGTGCTGTGGGCCACAGGCTTTGGTCCCACCCCCAGGGCCTGCTGCTGTCCTCTTCCCCGAGGAAGGCTGAAGCCCTGGGGACCCGCCAGCCCACAGAGTTGCACCTGTGAGCTGCGTGTTTACAAACAGCCTGTCTCTCAGAAATAAATCTTTGCACTTTTCCCAGGAAATATAGTCTATAAATCACTGTGACATTTAAGATGAGACTCGCATCCTCCCGCGCCTCTGCCTCTAAGTATAGGTCCCCACGCCTGCTGCAGCACCTGGGAGGGGGCCCACCTGGCTGGGGCGGGGACAGCCAAAGATAAGATCAGTGACATCTTCAAATGCCAGCTCTGGCAGCCCAGGAGTGACCTCACTCTGCAGTCGTGGAGAGATGGCTCTGTAATGTTAGACAGGCGGGCGGCCTGGCTCGGTATTCCTTCCACACTTAGATGCCACTGCGACTTCAGATTGGGCCACTTTTAAGCGCCGCAGTGATTAATGTTACGTGTCAGGGTGGCTGGGCTATGTCGCCTGGTCAAACACCAGTCCAGATGTGGGAGAAAAGGCCCCCCCTCTCTCAACCTGCCCTAGTGGTGGGAAAATATAGGGGCCTTCCAGCAAGTCATACCCCCAGCAGTTTTTAAATTTGAAACACAGTCTCTCTGAGTTGCTGTGTTCCCCAGGCTTGGCTCGAATTTGCAGTCCTGCCTCAGCCTCCTAGAGCTCTGGGGTTACAGGCATGTGCACTGCACCCTGCTTGGGAGGATTTTCGTTTGTTTGTTTTAGATGTGGCTGGCATCGAAGGCAGTGAACTCTGGGTCAAGCAGGCCACTCCCCATACTGTGGGTGAGCCGTTCCTGATCAGCTGAAGGCTGCACAGGAAGAGACAGGCTGAGGTCACTGAAGAGGAGGGACCTCTGCTTCCAGATTCAAGCATTTCCAGTGGCTCCCACTGGCATTTGCAGGCTGCCGGCCAGGCCTGCAGACATTGGACTTGTCCAGCTCTGCAACCTCCCCAGCCAATTCCTCTGTATACACGTCCCATGGCACTGGTTCTCTGGAGGTCCCTAAAAAAGCAAATGCGCTGATAGAGGGCACAGCATGTTGCATGCATGTGCTACATCACCACGGAGCCTACCCTCCATGATGGCTTGGGGTCAACACCTAACTCACTTACATCTACAAATACGAGTGACAAATGTGCGGGTGTCAGCCGAGGTGTTGGTGATGGGGCAGCTGGAAGGAGTGGCATTTTATGCACTTTCTCAGGGCCACAGGACAGGAGACTTGGAAAAGAAAGTAAAATAATGCAGAGTGATGGCCACTGCGCCCTTTGCCCCAGGTGTCCTCCACGGCGGCCACAGCTGTTTGGAAAGCTCTTGGCGGAGGCTCTGCCATCCGGTGCTGCAGTTCCCAGGTCTCTAACAGGATGAGAGATCTCACTCCACGTTCTGCTGCCCTAACAAACCACACAATGGGTAATTTATAAAAATGCAAGTTCCTGGGCTTGTGGTTCTGGAGGCTGGGATCCTCCAGTGGCTCCGGATCTGCCTGGCCTCTGCTGAGGCAGGATTTGTCCTGCATCACAACACGCAGGGTGCTGCATGACACACAGTTAAGGTCTGGACCAGGTGTCGCCTAAGGCTCATGCACTCAGGGCTTGGTCCCCTGTGGAACGATCATCAGAGCTGTGGCCTGGGGAGGTGACCAGGTCACCAGGGCTCTAAATTCTTCAGTGGACTGATCTATCTATGAGCTTGCAGCTGAATGGGCTAGGAGAAGGTGGCCACTGGGGAGGCCTTTGGTGTGTACATCTTGTCCTCAACTCTTCCTGTCTCTTTCTCTGGCTTTTCCCTCTCTTTCTGCTTCCTGCTATGAGTTGAGCAGCTTTTCTTTGCTGTCCCTTCCACCATGATGTCCCAGCTGTGACGCTGCAGGCCCACGGCCATGGGTCATCTGACCAGTGACTGCAACCTCCCTCACTGGGAGCCAGAATAAGCCTTTTGGGCTTTAAGTTGTGATTCAAGCATGCACCAGGGCAGTTCTCTCTCGCACTTCTTATAAAGCCACTAATGCCATCCTGGTGCTCCACCCTGATGAATGCATCTAATCCTAATTCCCTCTCAAAGGTCCCACATCTCCAAGTATGATTAATGCATAAATATGGAGTCAGGTCTCCAGCACCTGACAAAAGGTCCTCAAAAGGGGGTACAGTCAACCCACAATCCTAGTTAAATTACTTTTGTTTGTATCTCTGAACCAAACATCTGCTCCTGAGACCCGGCATGCAGAGGGTGCTCAGTTCAATTTCCGCTGAGATCAATGCAAATTTCACAGAGCTTGTGGCCCGGGCTCTCCCAGCCTCGATTCAGATGCAGGCCATCCTGGGTGACAATCCTGGGACAGTAGATCTGAAGCAGTGTGCCAGGGGCCTGAGGTCAGAGTCCAGAGTGCTTCTGTGGACATCACACTGTGAGAGGTACCTCCAGAGGGACCCATGTGGGTTATGGTCTGAGCTTGTGTTTCCAGGTAGCAGATCTGGGTCTGGAGCTGCCTACAGGGAAAGGAGGGGAGTGTGAGTGTGGCCTGGGAGGGGCGCAGGGCTCTGGCTGGCATAGTGTCCCGGGCCACTGGACTTCCTGTTCCTGGAGGGAAGTATGAGGGAGAGAGGCAGCCTTGCCAGGACTCTGGTCCCCTTGTCAGGCCCAAGGACAGCTCTGCTGTGGATTCGCTGCTGGCAGGTGCTTGGTCTGAGCATTTGTGTCTCTCTCGGCCTGGGGCGCGTCTGCTGTCCTCAACCCCACAGTGGTGGTTCGTGAAGGTGGGGTCTACGAGAGTGCTTAGATTCTGACGGTGGGGTCCCCAAGAATAGGGTTGGGCCTTGATCAGTCAGACCCCAAGAGATCTCTTGCCCTCCTGCTGTGGGAGCACACAGTGAGAGAAAGGCCGCTTACAAGCCAGGACCTGGGCCCTTCCTGGACACGGAGTCCTGTGGCATTTTCACTCAAGACTTCCTGGCTTTAGGACTGTGAGAAATGAACCGCTGTCATTTAAGCCATCCAGAGGTGGCCTGCTGCAACATCAGAGCTGATCAAGATGGAAAGGTCTAAGCTGGCCACCAAGGGACTTGCACAGACAGCTGCTGCATCTCGGTCTCCACCCCATGCACACTCCAAGGACCAGCTTCCAGGGTGACCGTGTGGAGGAGAGGCCTTGGAGGGAGGGAGGGAGACGAGGTCATGAGGATGAGGTCCTTGTGAGGGGGTCGATGCCCTCGTCAGAAGCGATAAGACTAGAGGTCCCTCTCTGCGTTGTGTGAGGGTACAACAGAAAGAAAGCCAGGGAGAGAGAACTGATCATGTGCCACCCTGATCTAAGACTCTATCCTCCGGAACTGCCAGAAATAAATTCCTGTTACTAAAGTTGCTCAGCCTAGGACAGTGATGGCGAAATTCTTAGAGCTCTCAATGATAACAAACAGTTCACTGTAGCATGTGTGCCATACACTCACCACCTATGATGAATGAGCGTCTCGTCCCAGCAGTCTTGGGGGACAGAGACGGAGCTCTGGGAAAAAGCACAATGTCCAACGGAAAGTGGCTGAGGGAGGGAGGGAAAGAGGCAGATCTCAGAGGAAGAAGGCTGGGTGTCAACACCACAGGAGGAAGCCCTAGACTTGAGGAGCCACACATTCTATTCCAGTCCACATTTCCCTGCTAGTAATACTAGAAAATGGTCTCAGTTAGACGTTAGCAGCAGTAAAAAGTTGGAGTTGAATTACATGCAAAGTTAGTATAAGAAAAAAGGAATAACTAGCATAAATCCTAATTCTACAGATGTGGCCACAAAATAAAAAATTTTAATATTTCAAAACAATTAAAATATTTTACAAGCAGCAGAATTTGTGCAAGAAGAGCATTTATCAAAATTAAAATGAGATGAATGAAATGATTGGATGAATAGGAGATAAACACAGCTTGCAGAACTTGGTAAATAATTAGACAAAAAAAGAAAAATATTTTAGAAAAAGGATGAATTTAGAAGGGATACAACAGTAAAACAATGTCACAGGTAACACCATTAAGGAAATAAAAAGTTTAGAGGAGGAAATGTTTTAAAAAGAAAGAAAATTAAGAAAGACATTAAAAATTCTTCAGCATGATACATATAGAAGACTGGAAAAGAAGATTCAATATATGTACAATTGGAGATGCAGGGGCAGAAACAAAAGCATGAGACAGAAAAATTTCTAAAATCAATTTAAAGCAAAATGAAACACAACTCATTGAAATAAAGAGACTTTAATGCTGAAAAACAACAGACTCCATGCTTTAGAAAATTTCCCCAGGATGGTCCACACCAAAAACCAAGTCTAGTCAAACCTCTGGGCTTCTGGCAGAAAGAAAACTCTGAGCATCCATGCAAGAAGGCTGGGAATCTCCCCGAAGAAGGAAAGCACTTTGATGTCACATCTGACAGGTCTTTGTATGGGAAGAAGATGCAGAAACACATTTAAAACACTTGGAAAAGATGACATGAGCCAGGTGGCCAGACAACAAGTGGACATTAACATAAAACCCAGGAAACACTGCCCCTAGTTCACCCCACCCTGGCGTCCAGCTGAGGACCAGCTTGGTAGGAGAAGGACAGTGGAGAGGTGTGGTGGGGTGGGGTTTCAGGCTGTGCCAGGCCTTACAGACTCCACAGAGGCAGCACGGCATGGAGATAGACAGGTGCTAACCAGCTACTACCTGGAGACCATCCAACTGGTGGGGGGTGGATAAGATGTACAAAGTACAACAATATGAGCTATAACTTCAAGTAAGTTGCTTCAGGAGAAGAAGAAGGAGGGAGAGAGAAGTGGCCTGGGGATCAGGGTCTAAAAAGAGGCACAGATGGAAGCTGAAATGCGAGTATAAAGCATCCACTAGGACAAGGATTCAAGCCCTGCTGGATGCCTAGAGATAAACCAGACACAGAGAAAACAAACTACGCCTGGTGCACAGGGAGGAGGACATGTGTGTGCATGTGACATACCTGGCACGTGCATGCATGTCATACAGCTGTATAGTGTGGCAGAATGAGGACAAAGACATTGATTTGATGGATAAACGATACAGAGATAGGCCTAAATGCAACTAAGACATACGATTTTCAGACTGGCTAACCAGGTGAAGCCCAGTGTGGTGCTGTGTGTATGAGACTTGCCCAAAATAAAGAGATTACAAAAGATGAAAGGCAAGTGCAAATTAAGTTATTCCAGGGAAGACAAAAATGAAAGCAAAGCACGCAGCTATAAATGAAGCCCTGCTCTCTAACCAGGCAGTGTGAGGCCAACCAACACCAGAAGAGGTTTGAAACGAGGCACCGTGGTAGGGTGGGGGCTAGAATTCACAGCAGAAGTGCCCAGACATTAGTGCATTTTCACCCGAACACACTAATAACACAGAGGTAACTTTCAGATGATGGAAATTGTAAGCGATGCAAGGAGAAATAGACAATAATCCACCCACCACGGGGCAATTCACTGCACTGCTCTCCATCCAAGACAAACTATTAGTAGTAAGGAGATGGAAGGCTTCTATGACAAGACCAATGAGGCAAAGCTCACAAATAATATATTGATCTCTGAACTCTGGTAATTGAGAATGCATCTTCTCTTTAAAAGTACATGAAACATCTCCCAAATTGACCATATCTTATGCTACAAGGAGAATCTCATTAAATCCAAAGCGTAGAAATAATACAACCAGAATCCTCTCACCATGAGCAATAAAACTAGATGTTAATTACTGGCATTAACAAACAGAAAGACCTGCCCACCAAACACGTTAGTACATAAATCTTGGAAACAAAGCAAAATAAAGAACAATATTCCAGACTTTCATGAAAATGTTAATGAAAACCAAAAATACAATAATCTATAGAATACCATTAGAGTAGCTGCTGCAGAACAAATTTCAGTTTCTAATGAAAATGTGTATTATTAAAAAGGAAAAGACAAAAATAAATGGATTAATATTCTACACACAAAAAATAGAAAAGGAATAACAAAGTAATCCCAAAGAAAGATGGGAACAGAAGAAACAGCGTGAATGGGCCCTAAGGATTAGATAAAAGCAACATAAGTAGGAAATACGTCAGAAATCTGGTTCACAGCCCAGCTGTGAGGCAATCTGATAAAAGCTTCTCATGGGATGGGGAGAGAAAAAGCACAAATACGCAAAATTAGACATGACAAAGGGTAAACAGACATTCAATCTAGAAGGACTTATTCTTTTAATTACATGATTACTTTGTAAAATTATACACAAGTAAATTCAAATGCTGTTGTGAGGGAATAATTTTCCAGAACACTGCAAAGTTCCAAAATTGAACCCCATTAAAGAAGAAAAGGCCGAGCAGACCAGTGACTAACTCCTTCCAAACCCTGTTTCCACAGGGAATGCACACCAAGTTTAATTAGATCAATTAATAGCAGTCTACTTAAATGATTCCAGAGTACACTGGAAGATGGAGAATTTCCAAATTCTTCCTGTGAAGCACATAACCCCCCACAGCATGACAGCGATTTCACTAAAAAGTAAGAGCACTGACTAGTCTCACTGATGAATATAGATGCACAAAAATTTTAGACAAAACATCATTAAAAAGACGCATACACTATGTACCAATACAGTGCATCATGGCCAAGAGGCTGTTTTGCCACAAACAGGAGGGTGTTTAGTATTAGAAAATATATTAATATAATCCATCAAGGGAGCACAGCTGAGCAGGACTATCATCTTATCATTTCAACTAGAAGAGACGTTTTGCATAATTAAACATGTACACGTTAAAAACACTCAATAAAAGTAGCAGTCGAGGCACCCAGGAGTTAGCATGGTACTCAGTGGTAGGCAGAGTGTTCTTCCAACTAAAGGCAGCGAGAAAACAGGAATTCTGGCAGCTCCCCCAGCACTCACAATTGTGTGAAAAGCTTCAGACCTGTGATTGGAGGGCAGAGGGAGCAGGGCAGAGGCTCTGTGATGGTTCAGACAGAGCTCGAGTGTGCCCCTGGGTTGGAGGCTTGGTTTTCGGTTGGCAGCATCAGGAATTGGTAGAACTCATAAGAGGAGGGACTTAGTGGGAGGAAGTTAGGTCACTGGGGCTACACCTTCCAGAGGGATTTATGTGGTTCTTGTGAGACTCAGTTGTTTCCCAAAAGAGCAAGTTGTAAAAAAGTGAATTGTTATAACAGAGTCCCCCTTGCTTCTTGTCTCACCACGTGGCTGCTCTCCGTGACTCCTGTGAGCTCCTGCTATGGTACCAAGCAGATGCCAGCCCCATGCTATTCAACCCCCAAGAAACCTCTCTCCTTTGTAAAGTATCCAGCTTGGGTAGTTGGTTATAGTAACAGAAAACAGACTCATACAGCCCTGGAAAAGGAGGAAAAATAACATAATGCCATCTGTTTATAGATCATAAAATTATATGTCTTGAAAAAAGTCGTAGAGGAAATCATTACCCACCAAAAAGGAGGCTCTCTTCATGACTTTTCTCATTGCTGAGACAAAATACCCCACACTCAGGGTGAAAGGAGGAAAGATTTATCTAGCTCACAGTTTGTAGAGGTTTTGGTTCACAATTGCCTGGGCCCAAGGCAGAGCAATAGAGCAAAGGGGCAACAGTTCATGGAGGCAGAAGACAGCAAAAGCAACAAGAGCAAAACAGGAGAAAATAAGCATCTTTCTAACCCTAGTATCTTATCCAGATGGTTAGGATTAGGGCAGTGCCAATCAAATCAGTAAATTGATCTAGCAATCTCCCATCCTTAATCCCAGTACTCTTAATCCTAGCATTGAACCATGAATCAATCACAAACTCTATATTCAGCTGCCTCTGAGAAAGCCCCATCTGAAAGTGCATGAGGCCTTGGGGGGACACTTGATACAAGCCATAACAGAGGCATAGGAATTTACAGACGTGACATATTATAAAATGAACATTTAAAAATCAGCAAGCATTTTTGCTTCTGTGAAATGGAATACTTTCTCCTATTTCTCCCACATAGGACTACGAAACCTCGTGGACAACTCACAAGAAACAAGTAGAAGAAGTCTTGCTTATTCACCCCGATGGGCACGGAGGTCGACTCCATCCCCTGGCTACAGTGAATGCTGATGCTATGGCCACAGCATGAAGCTGCCTCCAGCACGGTGATGCTGTTGACTTTGGATACACTGAGTGGTGGAATTGTGGGTCGTACAGTGCTATTTCTATTTTTAATTTTTTGAAGAACTGGCACTTTGATGTCCCTGACTGTACAAAGACTCCTCCCAAACATGTGCAAGGCTTTCCTTTTTCCCACACTCACGAGCACTGGTGGTCTGTTATGGTTGATACATTGTGTCAGCTTGGGGAATCTAGAGGTTTGGCTAAGTGACTCAGCAGGAAGCCAGGGTGCTCCCTTTGTATACATCCTGAGCCTGTGGAAGAGGAGGGCAAAGATTATGTGAGAGATACACGCCCTTTAGTTGGGGGTAGCCTGTTTACAAAGTAAGGCAGGGAAAAAAGCTGCTTGCCTCCATTCCTCCCTTTTTGCTCTGGCTGCTTTGCTGTTCAGCTGCCATTCCTCTTTGCTCTTGTTGCTTTGCTATTTTCTGCCTCTGAGCCAGCCAAGTATGGACTGAAACCTCCACAAACTGTGAGCCAAATAAACCTTTCCTTCCTTCATTTTGGCATTGGGTATTTTGTCTCAGCAACGAGAGAAAAGTAACCAAGACGTGGTCTTTTATCCTTTTGGAGGCAGCTGTTTTCTAACAGGTGTAAGGAGAGAGCTTTTGGTAGTTGAATTATCATGTACGTGATAATTGGTAGCACCGGGCATTTTTCACCTACCCGTTGGCCACTTATATATTTTCTTCTCAGAAGTGTCTGTTCAGGTTTCCCTCATTTTTAACTGGGGTGTTTTCTTGCTTCTGAGTTGCCTGAGTCCCTTATATACAGAGTCCACCAAGAAATGCATACACATTTCAGGAAAAGAAAAATAGCATGAGGTTTTTTCAGCAGATGGTGTTACCCTCACATGGGGGACCCTAGAGGATGCTGTGTACTACAGAAAACCCACTACACTTCTGGCCCTTAGAGAAGAAACTGGAAATGAATGTGTAGCAATGCCAGTAATGAAAGTTACCCAAGCAGGAGCTCACAATACTAATTAATGTCTGAATGCTAACAACCACCTCTTTGAGCACCTCTTGTAATTGTAGAGGCCAAAGGTAACTTGTATTAATCTCAGGCTGTCTCAGAAGTTTAGCATTCCCCACCCACTGCCCCTCCACCATCAAGGAAGCCTTTGTGATCTGAGTGGAGGGGAGAGACCCCACTCATTGCCTCTTTGCCACCACAGGAGCCTCCGACAGGAGGAGCCCAGGTGCCTGGGCCATTGCTCTACACCACAGGGCAGGCAGTGGGAAGCACCTGGGATACAGCAACTGGGTCATTCAGAGGAACCCAGGGTAAATCCACTCTAACAATGGGAAACACTTTGCATACAAACTCCGTTTATGATTGGTTCTGTCATAAAACTATAGACTTTGCTTATATGGTCTGAAGTACAAAATCAATAGTTACTACTGTTGAACATGCTTAAGAGAATACAAAGTTACTACAGTTTGTCAATTTCTAAATTGTACTTGATGCTATCATTACTGCTAATTGTACTACTGGAGCGAGGATGTCACATCTATTATGATCAGTTGTTTTCCCTTGTGTAGCAATATTGGGAAGCTCTGGGATAATAATCTCACCATATCCTACACCAGAAGACAGAAACCAACATTCCACTCTCAATTAATTGGGAAGGTAGGATCTTGGGACAGACACAAACCAAGGCTCTCTTACACACAGATGATATTCCTGAAGAACAGATGTTTCCTAGAGAGGCCTTGATACTAGTGACATAGCGATCTACTACAAAAACTCACAAGGATCATCACAGAAAACAAAATGAAAAAAATTTTTTGAAATAGAAAATGTCCAGACAAAGGAGGAAAATGCAATCTCAGACTTCTAGCCCACCCAGAACAAGTCCAGGAGACATTGACATAGAAGAAATTGGAAGCCACACACCTGGAATTTCTGAAATGATAGCAAATGAAGCAAAGAAACAACTCTGGGGGCTATTGAGGAAATTAGATCAGAAATAATCTCTCAGGTAAAGAAAGAAATCACATATATGATGAAAGAATTGCTCAGTATATCTAAAGGAAGCATAGATAAAAATAGAGCAGAGGAAAATGATGCAAACCTTGAATGAACAATATAAGAAAGAATTGAAATGCATGAAAAAGATTCAAAGAGATATCCAGGAAATTAAAAATTCCACTGAAGCTGGGAAAACTGCTTGAACAAAAATGCAGATAGACTCTCAGACCTTGAAGACAGTATTGCAGCTAGTGAGCATGAAAGGAAAGGTCTCTTGAAAATAACAAGGAATCAGGAAATAATTCAACAGCTGCAAGAAGATGCAAAAAAACCCCCCAACAATATAGGATTGATATGTGTCAACAAAGAATCAGGAGTTAACACAAATGATATAAAAAGACTATTTGAAGAAGTAATAGCAGAAAATTTCCCAAATATGAGAAAAGAATCTGACATATAGGTAAGTGAAGCATATAGAACTCTAATTAGCCATAACCAAAATAAATCTACACTCAGACATATAATAATCAAGATCCCAGAAATTCAGTACAAGAACAGACTATTAAAAGCTGTTAGAGAAAAGAAACAGATCACCTATAAAGGAAAGTCCATCAGAATCAACTTCTGATGACAAGTTTCTCAACACAAACCATCAAGTCAAGAAGAGCTTGGAATGAAGTATTTCAAGTCCTGAAAGAAAACAACTTGCAATCCAGCTTGATGTACCCTGTAAAACTATCTTTCAAAATTATTGGAGAAATGAGATACTTTCATGACAAAGAACAACTGAAGAAATTCATGACCACCAAACCAAGCTTACAAAGAGTACTGAAAGATATGCTAGAAAGAGATAAAAATGAGCACAATTCCAAGAACAACAAAAGAAAGAAACTACCAAGCAGAGAAAGTAATTAAACAGAAGGGAAAAGTAGGGAACCAACAGCAGGAAAATAACATGTCAAAGATAAGCCAGTACACATCCATTATAACAATAAATGTAAATAGCCTCAATTTACCAATCAAAAGAAACAGACTGGCAGAGTGGATCAAGAAACAAAATCCAACAATATGCTGTATACAAAAAACACATTAAACTTAAAAGGAAATTCATAGACTGAAAGTCAAAGAATGGAAAACAATACCTCATGTGACAGGAACCCAGAAAAAAGCAGGGGCAGCTATTCTGTTTGCAGACAATGTGAACTTTGGACCAAGAATGATCAAGAGAGAAAAGAAAGGTCACTACATACTTGCTAGGGTAAAACTTCAAGAGGAAGAGATAACAATCATAAATATATATGCACCAAATAAGGGAGCACTCAACTATATAAGACAAATATTAATAGACATGAAAAATCAAATAAACTATAACATAATTGTATTGGGGACCTTAACACCCATTGTCACAAAGAGATAGATCAACTAGACAAAAAATTAGCAAAGAAATAACAGAACTGAACCAAACTTGTGAACAAAATGAACTTAGTAGACCTTTACAGTGTTCCACCCAATGATATCAGAATACACTTTCTTTGCTGCACATTGAATGTTCTGTAAAATAGGCCATATACTAGCCCATAGAACGTGCTTAAGAGAACACAAAGGAATTGAAATTATCCCATGCATATTATCTGATCATAGTGCAATGAAACTAAAAATTATTTTTTTTTTTTGGTTTTTCTCCGGTACCGGGAACCGAACTCACGACCTTGCGCTTGCCAGGCAGGTGCTTTGCCACTGAGCTAAATCCCCAGCCCCAAAACTAGAAATTATTGACAAAAGAAACTGCAAAAGCTCCATAAACACATGGAAATTAAATAACACCTTCTTGAACAACCAATGATTCACAGATGAAATCAAAGAAGAAATTAAACAATGTCTACAATCAAACAAAAAAGAAAATAAAATTGCTGGAACTTGTGGGACACAGTGAGAGCAGTCCTTGGAAATTTCTTGCAGTAAATTCTCACATCAGGAAAACAGAACAAGCACAAATAAACAACCTAATGCTGCACCTCAAGCTTCTAGAAAAAGAAGAGCAAATCAAGCCCAAAGCCCAAAGAAGGGAGGAAATTATAATGATAAGAGTGGAAATTAACATAATTGAGACTAAAAAAACAATACAAAGAATTAATAAATTGAGTGGGTTTTTTTAAAGATTAAATAAAATTGATAAACCACTAGCCAACCTTATCAAAAAGAGGAAAGAAAAAACTCAAATTCATGCAATAAGGAACAAAAAAGTTAAAATAATTGCAGATCCTGTAGAAATTCAGAAGATAATCAATACTTAATTTGAAAATCTTCACTTGCATAGGATGGAAAACACAGAAGAAGCGGACAGATTCCTAGAAACATGTGAATTATCAAAGTGGACTCAAGAAGATATAAAAATTCTGAGTAACCCAATGTCTTAGTTACTTTCTTTTGTTGCTGAGACAAAATACTGGCTAGCCAGAATTCAGAAAGCAAAGGTTTATTTAGCTCACAGTTTGTGGAGGTTTCAGTCCATACTTGACTGGCTCCAAGGCAGAGTGGCACATGGCAGAGGCAACAGGTCATGGTGGCAGAAAACAGCAAAAGCAACAACAAGAGCAAAAAGGGAGGAGCAGAAAGAGCAAGACTCTCTTTCCCTTATACTGTAAGCAGCTTTCATGCCCCAGGGTGGATGCAGCACCCACACCAATAATCCCAGCAGTGGACCGTGGATCAATCAGAAACTAGAAACTGCCCCATGACTGCATGAGGCTTTGGGGGGACATCTAGACACAAACCATAACACCCAGTATGAGTCAACGAAATTGAAAACTTAATTAAAAACTTACCAACAAAGAAAAGCCCAGGTCCTGATGGATTCACACTTAATTCTACAAGAAATTTAGAGAAGGTTTAATGCCAATACTCCTCAAACTTGCTAATGAAATTGATAGGGAAGCAATTCTCCCTAACTCTTTCCTGGAGGCAAGTTTTACCCTGATACCAAAACCAGAGAAAGACCCAACCAAAAGAGAAAACTACAGGCCCATCTCCCTAATGAACATAGATGCAAAATCCTCAATAAAATACTAGAAAACAGCATGCAGCAAATCATCAAGAAGATTATACACCACGACTGTGGAGGACCACCTGGGCAACTTTCCTTAAAGGAGGAACAACTGTCTCCATTTTTGCTGAACCTGACCTTATTTCCATGTACTGATATGTACAGAGCTGGCTAGGACTTTTCCTTTTACCTTCAATTGACTTTAAGCAATGCACATCAGTCTAACTCAGGTGCTGATGTGTAGTCTTTGAAGCAAAGATGATAGGGCAGTGTTTCCCTGGGCCCCCTGTAGCTCCCATGTGTGAGCCAGGGTGAGGTGGGATGAACAGCCATGCTCCACGCTGTTAGCTGGGAACGAGCCTCAAGGTAAGCAACTATGACTTCCCAAGTCATAAAAGATTACAGATCAGTGCTAAAGCACTGACCCCAAAACATTAGATACCATCTCAATTGTGTTATGCAGATTACTCTTTCTGCATAGCTTTCTCTCTATATATTTCAGAGGTGATTTCAGGCCTCTACCTAGTGGAGCTCCCAGCACTCACATACTTCTTGTTATTCTCACAGTCACTCATCCCCAAGCCACTCCTTTCTACATGAAGTAATAAAACCTGGATTTAGCTGTGGGTCAAGGCCCTTGTTCCAATTGACTATTATCATGGCTGGACTTAGGACCCCTTGGCTCCCCATAACTACAAATATGCCTTAGTGTCTTTATACTCACTATGGGTTGCTCTGGAGTGATAGATTGGAATTAACTCACTAGAATTCCAATAATTTTTCCATGGGATTATAAATATAAACTTCCTGGGCCATAGTGAGCACCAGGAAGGACTCTCTATACATGACCAAGTGAGATTCATCCCAGGAATATAGCAATGGTTCAATATATGCAAATCAATAAATGTAATACACCATATCAACAGAGCCAAAGAAAAAAAATCATATGATTATCTCAACAGATGCAGAAAATGTTTTTCATAAAGTCCAACATGCATTCATGGTAAAAACCCTACAAAAAATCAGTAGAAATGATCTTTACCTCAATCTGATAAAAGCCATCTATGACAAACCAATAGCCAACTAAATAGACAAAAACTGAAAGCTTTCACTCTAAAATCAGGAACAAAACAGGGATGTCCACTATCACCACTCCTATTCAATATAGTTCTGGAAACATTAGCCAGAGCAATTAGACAACAGAGAGAAATAAAAGGAATAAGGATAGGAAAGGAAGAAGTAAAATTATCATTATTCACAGATGACATGATACTCTACATAGAAGACCACAAAAACTCCACCAAAAAACTTCTAGATTTAATAACCAAATTCAGTACTGTAGAGGATACAAAGTCAACACTCAAAAATCAGTAGCATTCCTGTTCACAAACAAACTCACTGAGAGAGAAATTAGGGAAACCACATCCTTCACAATAGCATGCAAAAAAATGAAATACCTAGGAATCAATCTAACGAAAGAAGTAAAAGATCTATGCAGTGAAAATTACAGTACTCTGAAAAAAGAGATTGAAGAGGATATCAGAAAATGGAAAGATAGCCCTTGCTCAGGCATAGAAAAAAACAACACAGTGAAAATGGCCATACTCCCAAAACTGTTATACAGATTTAATGTAATACCAATCAAAATACCATTAGCATACCTCACAGATCTAGAGAAAACATTCCTAAAATTCATCTGGAACCAGAAGAGATCTAGAACATAAAGGTAATCTTAGGCAGCAAAGGCGAGGCAGGAGGCATCACAATCCCTGGTTTAAAATTATACTACAAAACTACTGTGATGAAATCAGCATGGTACTGGTGAAAAAATAAACCTGAGGGTCAATGGAACAGATTAGAAAATGCAGACACAGCTACAAATACACTCAGCCACCTTATCTTTGACAAAGGAGTCAAACATGTTCACCGGAAGAAACAGCCTGTTTAATATATGATGCTGGGAAAACTGGCTTTCCACATGCCAAAGACTAAAACTAGATCCATGTCTATCACCATGCACTAAACTAAAGTCAAAATGGATCAAGATCTAAATATTAAAACAGAAACACTAATTCTACTAGAAGAGGAAGTAGGTAAAAATCTTGAAGGCATATGACTAGGCAGAGAGTTCATGAACAGAAACCAAACTGCAGGGGAAATATTTCAAGGAATTAGCAACTGGGATCGCATCCTATTAAAAAGTTTTTGCATTTCAAAAGAAATCACCAACAGAGTGAAAAGAAAATCCATGAACTGGGAAAAAGATCTTAGCCCACCGTCCCTCAGACAAAAGAATTCTATTTAGAACATATAAAGAATTTTTAAAAATCAGACCCTCAAATTCACAGACTCAATAAAAAAAGGGCATCTGAAATGAATATACACTTCCCAGATGAAGAAATACAAATGGCAAATAAATATGTAAAAAAAGCTCAATATCATTGGTCATCTGAGAAATGCAAATTAAAAAAACACCGAGATTCCATGTCACCCCAGAAAGAATGGCTTTCATCAAGCAATCCACCAGTGACAAATGCTGGTGGGGCTGTGATGAAAAAGGAACGCTTCTCCACTGTTGATGGGAGTGTAGACTGGTAAACCGCTGCAGAAATCAGTGTGGAGATTCCTCAAAAAACTAAAATTAGAGGGCCTATTCATCCCAGCTGTTCCCCTTCTGGGTATTTTCCCAGAAGAATTAATAACATCATACCACAGTGATTTATGTGCACCCACGTTTATAGCAGCACAATTTGTAATAGTGAACTCTTGGAAACAGCCCAAATGCCCATCAACTGAGGAATGGATAAAAAAGATGTTTTTTTATACAATGGAGTATTACTCAGTTCTAAAAAATGGTAAACTTGAGGCTTTTTTAGGTAAATTGATGCAACTTGAGACCATGCTCATAAGTGAAATAAATCAGACCCACATGTATAAACATCGTATTGTCTCCCTAGCGTAAGAAACTGAAGGAGTAAACAAGATCCAAAAGGTACAATAGATAGTGTGAAAGGAAAAGAAACTGCTCAAAAGGAAAGGAATATGTATATGTGTACATATATATATGTATATATATATATAAGATAATTGTACTATTAATTTCTAACAGCTCATTGAAAAGAATAGTTAGTGTTTATATTGTTTAATCAATCTTACATGCCTATATCTGGTAATCTGAGCAACTACTTTGTAGATAACAATATGCAATAAATAACCATTGTCAATTTCCTATCTTGTTTTGAAATTCTGTATCACTTGTATTTTTTAAAATTCTTTTAAAAATAAACAAACTAGTATTAAAATAAGTATGCTAGCGTTGCTTTCCTGAAGTGCAGATGTTTTTGGCGGACTCTTTACTTTGCATATTAACCCTCATCCAGTGTACGGTCCGCAGCCCTCCTGCCTCTTGCGCAGGCTGTCTCTGCTCCGTGGATGGCTCCCCATGTGCCCATGAAGACGGACTAACAGGCTGCAGCTGGGACCCAGGGGACAGCACGTGGTGGGCCCCCTGGCATCCGTTTTTGCCTCTCAGTGCCTAAATTCAGAAATGGGCAAGTGACAGCCCGGGGTGTCCGTGTGTGCTGACGACTAAAGGGAAGACCTGCTCCAGAGCCTAATGAGCAGAGCCAGCCCACCGAGACACAGACTTTCCAGACAGCTGCCGTCTGTGCAAGAGCCCATGGCCCATTTGAGGATGCCAGGGAAGAGGAAGGATAGGCTTACGCCTCCCCGGGATGGGTCAGCCCACACAGGAGGTCATTGCGGGCCTGAACCCCTCTCCCCCTGGCAGTGATGAAAGATACCGGGAAGGACAGGGTCCACTCCTTGTGGCCCCAGAACAGCGCTGAGGACAGCCCCAGCAACTGTCGCCAGCCACGTGTGCCGCATTTGAAAAGGATGACTCAACATGTCCTAAGCTTGTACGGGCTCCCAGGGTTGGGTAGATAGGCCCTGGCCACGCTCAGGACCTGGATGTCTGCGTTACAAACAAAAGACGCGCTGGCTGCCTGTGGGAGACAGCAGGTGTCAGGACTCTGCAGAGGCGTCCAAACCCTGGGATGCAGCTATGGGAAACAGGAGAAAGCAGAGGAAGCTACAGCAGTAGAAGAGAAAGGCAAAGAGAAGCAGGCATTTCAGACCTGAACAGTGCAGCAGGGATGAGAAAGTGGGGCGGGTGGCACCTCACACGAGGCTGAAGGACCAGCGCAGCATGGAGGAGCTGAATTCAGAGGGCTGGAAATGAGCCAACCACGGCCAGGCAGAGGAAACAGACCAGCAGGCGGAGATAGCGGAGCTTGGGGCTCTTGGGGTCACTGTGAACTTCTGGAGTGTGTGTCCTTTTGTCCCTGAAGGAAAAGTGAAAGAGACGGAAAGGGGCTTGGTGAAGACCTGACTGAAAACTGCCCAATTTGGCAAGATACATAAACCTGCAGATTGAAAAAGCTGGGGAGAAAAGATCACAAACAGAATAAACTGAGATCTGTGCCAAGACGCATCGTAATTAAACTTCTGCAAGGTGAAAAAAAAAAACTAAAAGAAAAAAATTTGAAAGCTGTCAGAGAAAAACTACACCTAACCTAGAGGGAAAAATAGTTTGAATGACAGTGGATTTGTCATCAGAAACCAGCGAGATCAGGAAGAAATGACACAGTATTTTTCAGCTACTAGCAAAAAAAAAAACCCTTTGTCAATTCAAAATCCTACACCCAGGAAAATACCCTTCACCAATGAAGGGAAAATCAAGACACGCTCAGATGAAAGAAAGCCAGGAGAATCTGTCATCAGCGCGTTTGGCTGGAAAGAATGGCTAAAGGAAGTTCTTGAAACAAAGTCACTGGGAAAAGAAGGTCAGTTTGTAATCCCCAGGGAAACTGAATCAGCATAGTGCTGTGTATGGAAGGCCCACCTGAGGGTTGTTGCCAACAGCATAAAAACAAGGACTGGAGAGGAAGACATGGCAGCTGTTGGTTCTGGAGGAGCTCGTCATGCTGGCTTTCTTGATATGAACTTGGCTGTTCTCATTGTTGGAGAAGCTTGAGACCCTGTTGTCAGAGAGAGTGGCTGTGGTACTTTTCAGGGGTTATGATAGTTACCCCTGGTCCTTACTTTGAGCGTCACTTACTGGCTCCAGTGCAGATCCCTCAGCCTGCTGGCACAGATCCTTCATCCCGCTTGCTCTGACTTTCTAGCTTCCACCATTGACCTTTGGGCCTCCCCAGTGCAGATCCTTGATACAGACCTGCATGAGACATTGTTGTGGGCTCTAGGCCTCCAGCTGGACTCATGGAGGACATTGCCATGAGTCCTAGGTCTTCAGCTGGACTCTGCAGACTATTGCCATGGGATCCAGGCCCTCAGCTGGATTCTTTGGGTCTCTAGCATGTGGACAGATTTCCTGCACTCTTTTGTACTAAACTCTTTGGGTGAATGTTATAAAATAATCCTATAAATTATGTTTCCTGTATTAAATTGACCCCCTTGCAAACCCTGACTACAACAACATGTGTGTACTGAGCGTTCACCACTGCACTGGTCCCCACACTCACAAGGGAAGCAGCCCACACATGGGTCATCAGAGTGGTCAAACCAAACAGGGTCCATACTCACCATGGAAGATGACTCAGTCTTGGAAAGGCAGCAACCTCTGATATCAGGAGTGAACCTTATGGACATCATTTGGCATACTAACCCTTTGCCAGTTATATGATTTCCAGATATTTTCTACCATTCTACGGTTGCCTCCCACTCTGCTGATTGTGTCTTTGGTGTACTCTACCTGGTTTTAAGAATTTTATAACTATTATAAAGAAGGATGTGTAGCATCAGCAGATGCTTAAATAAGTCAATGGGCCAGAGTCCATGCACTGGTGCTTATAAATATGTCAGACTCATTTTTGACAAAACTTTAAAAGCAAGTTAGTGTTAGAAATATACTCTTTGCAACAATATACACCAAAACAATTTTATATCTATATGCAAAGTAAAAAAACATAAAGTGCCTGATCTAATTCCTACATTTTATACAAAAATTAACTTTGCAATGAGTCATGGGCTTGGATGTTAAACTGCAAAATTCGCAGAGAAAATATAGGAAAACACAGGGCCTAGGGAAGGACAGCACTGGACCCTGGAAACACAACCCCTTGTGGGGGGACACTGATAAATTCAATCGCATTAAATTAAAAACTTTTGCTTCATGGGAGACTGTTCTGAGAGTGTGTAAAAAAGATACAAAGTGGGGAAAATATGTGCAAACCACGTGTGTGATAGAGACCTACCATGGAGAATATATTAGAATCTCTCAGGATCTAGTGTAAAATCCAGAATGGGCCCAGGCTAAGAGGAGCAATTTCACAGGAGAGGGTACGGAGACGGCAAGTAAACACCGAGGGGTCTCAGCATTGCTCTCCACTGGGGATGCCGATGACAGACACCAGGAGAAATCACCGCATGCCCATCAGTGCCTGAGCTAGAAACGCTGAGGTCAGGAAACGCTGGCGAGGAGGGGACCAATAGGAGGAGACCCAGACATCCCTGGTGGATGCTCATCCTCCCTGGGAAACAGCTTGTCAGGCTTTTCAACCAAACCTGTCATGTCTATGGCGCAGCAATGTCACCCCTCTGTGTCTGGGTTCACACAATACCTGTGTGGGGAAGTTTAAGCCACTTTATTTATAACAGGTGCCGACCCATGCATGCAGCCCTGCAAGGAGGAACCACTGAATAAATGCTGTGCTTTGTACCTGTACCTTGGAATCCTACCAGCAAAGAAAGGGAAGGAGCTATGGAGGATGTAGTAATCTAGGTGGACTTCCCGGGAATTAAGTAAGCAACAGACAGTCACTCTCCAGGCTTCTACAGTCTCAAGACTGTTCATGGAATGTGACTGAGAGGACAAAGGTATGAAAGTGGAGGGTAGATTTGTGATTGTCAGCATGTAGGAAGGCACAGGATTGAAGGAACCAGGAGTTATGGTCACAGTGGGTCGACTGAGGAGTCCTTGAATGACGGAGAAACTCCATGTTTTGAACATGTGGTTACCAATGTCCCGAGTGTTATACTTCATAATACCACACACATCACACACATGCACAACACATGCATACCAAGTGTACACACTTATAACACACCACATGTGTACCACTGCCTTAGCTACTTTTCTTGTTGCTGTGGCAACAACCTGAAACACAAAGTTCAAGGAGGGAAGGTTTATTTAGCTCACAGTTTGTAAAGGGTTTCAGGCCCTAATTTGCTGGTTCCAAGGCAGGGTGGCACAGCAGAAGGGCAACTGTTCATAAGAGGGGAAGACAGCAAAAGCAATGACAGAGAGAGAAGGAGAGAGAGGGAGAGAGGGGGAAGAGAGAGAGAGAGAGAGAGAGAGAGAGAGAGAGAGAGAGGGAGAGAGAGAGGACAAGCCTCTTTCTGTACCTTATATGCAGGTTACCTGCCCTGGGGCAGGTGTAGCACTCACACCTTTAATCCCAGCATTGGGCCATGAATTAAACACAAACTCTAGATTCAGCCACCTCTGAAAATCCTACCGCCATGACTGCCTGAGGCTTTGGGGAGACACCTAGCCACACACCATAACAACCACACACATATTTATATACAAATGCCAAATCCACATCTGTACTCACCCCCCCCACACACACGCACACACACACCTCCAAAGAATGACCTTAAAAAGAATCATTCAGAAGTTATACGGGGTAAACTATAAAACTCTTTTAATGACAATAAAATAAGCTCTAACAAAGCAAAAGGAAAAGTAGATAGGAATACATAAGTTCATCTTCCTACAGTGTTTCATTAAATTTAAAATTATCTCAATTGACCAGGCCAGGTGATGCACACCTGTAATTCTAGCACTCTGGGAAGCTGAGGCAGAAGGATGGCAAGGTCCAGTCTACCCTGGGCAATTCAGCAACTTAGCAAGACCCTGTCACAAAATAAAAAATAAAAATAGAGAAGTTCAGGACACAGTGAAGGGACACAGCTCAGTGCAATGGTCCTGGGTTCTGTTCCCAGCACTGTGAAAAAAATTACCTTAATCAAAATGTGCCTTTTCCCTGGATCTGAATTACCTGGCCACGTGTCTCATTAGGAGGAACAAACTGGCCAGGACAGCTCAGAAGAGCAGCTTGAATGACAACGATCAGAAAGCAGCTGTGAGAGACGGTGTGGTAAATTCTCCTCAGAAAGAGACAGCAGTAAGCTGAGCTGAGGGAAAGGAGGAAAAGGGCGAAGGTAAGGATGGTTAACTCAACTGAAAGAAATGTAAGGCGAAAAGGCAGCACAACCTCGCCCCAACGAGAGACATCTGTGAGAGCAGCGCTGACCCGCATCTCTCACCGTGGGACTGCGTGTAAGCCTTGACCGGACTGGAGACCACACTTCCGGGATCCTACCCTGAGGAAGCAGGGACGACAGTGCAGTGGGCCACAGAGGATCCGCTGTGAAGCCCTGAGGTGCTGAGCTCCAGGGCCCCGCCTCCCACGCGCCGCCTTCCTGGGCTTCCGATTTACAGAGTTCTCCAAAGGGAAATCGGTTGACTTTGTTTTGCTTCAAGATAAAACCTCAAATTGAACACATTTTGGATCCCATAGAACCTGGATTGTCTCTGCCATCTTGCTGATACTCCGTAAAGTATATAATATTTCCATGTATTTTATGGGCAAATGCTTATATTAACATAGCGGAATGATGAACTGAAACCATACGTAAATACAGAGATAGTTCCAAAGTGATGGGGGAAAGAGACAGGGAAGAAATTGAAAAACTTTGAACATAGATTTGACACTGAAATTTGAGACATCTGTAGGTAAATGGATATGACTTGAGACCATACTCATAAGTGAAATAAATCAGAATTGCTTGCGTGAACCTCAGATTGTCTCCCTGCTGTGAGAAGCTGAAAGAGTAAATAAAGTCCAAAATGTACAGTATATATTGTAAAATGGGAAGAAATTGTTCAAAAGGAAAGAGGAACTAGGGTAGGGGAAGGGGGAAAGGAAGTAAGAGAAAAGAAAAAAAAATACAAGATAGTTATACCACTAGTTTCTCTTCATTCATCGAAAAGAAAGGTTTGTGCTAATATCGTTTGGGGAATTTTTTATGTCCATATCTTGTACACTGAGTAAATACTTTGAAGATAACAATATGCAATGTATAAACTATTGCTATTCTCCTATTATTCTGAAATTTTATTTTTTCCATAAAACAAAACAAAAAAAATTACCATGGAACAATTGAATCAACAAGGAAAGAAATGAAAGTAAATGAGAAAAGGAATTTCTGAATGTAGAAGCCACAGGAGACACACACAGGGCCTCGGCTCTGTGTAGACTGGGACAGCAACACAAGGCTACACCCCTACGTGGCTTTAGGGAAAGGCTGGCTGACTGGCTGGAGGTGGTAGGGGACCCATCACGGACAGAATGAGCAACGCGAGCTGTATCAGGGTGACCTCAGGACGCTGTCCCTTGGGGTCCGCTATGGACATCAGTGTGTGGGTGCTCAGGGCCCTGGTGTCAAAGGTTAGGGTTCAGGTAAGGGTGAGGATGAGGGTGAGTGTGAGTGTTAGGTTCGGGTTCGGGTTCGGGATTGCCTGTGACCAAGGTACCGCTTCCCGTACACTTTAAATCTCTTCTAGGTGACTTAAGGTGCTCAAAACAACGCACACATAGTGTGAATAGCTGTTGTACTGTACCCTTTGTGGAAACAGTCTGTGTGTGTTGCAAAGGATACAGCTCTTTTTCCAGTAACTCCCCGTGCGTTTGGTGACTCTGGATGGGGAGCCCATGGGTGTGGAGGCTGACTGCAGTGAGGCTGTGGTTCGTGAAGCTGCTGCTCTGAGCCTGTGTGAGTGCAGCACGAGACAGAGCGCATGGGTAGCTGTGAGGGCCTTGCGGACCGGAACATCTGGTGTGAGGTGTCGGCCGCTGCTGGTGTGATGACAGAAGTGTAGGGGAAAAATATTTCCTCAAAGGCTTAACCAAATAAAGACTGAGGAGTGGTGATCCTCCTGTTCCCAGACTGTGGTCTCTAAATCCGCTTACCCCTGAACGCAGCCAGGGTTCCTGGAGAAGCAGTTATTTCTGGGTTTGCTATAGGAAGTGCACTAAAATTTGAGCCCAAATATGTTACAACAGAGCTTAAGAAGGCTGGCTTGGGGCAGAGGCCACATCAGAGGACACGGACTCCACACAGCTTCTTCCTGTTCCCTGGGGTGTCCTCAGCACTCACCCACGACGGGGTCTGGTCAGAACCTGTGTCTTCAGGTCTGAATAATGTTCCGCTGGCTGCGTCTCATGCTGCGTTCCTGTGCATCCGCTGATGGGCAGTGGGGCTGTGCCCACCTTGGGAAGTTGTGCATAAAGCTGCTGGGGACAGGCGTGTGCAACGCTCCTTTGGAGGTGATGGGAAAGTCGTGAAGCTGGCGGTGGTGCTGGCTTCAGGACGTTGAGTGTGCTTAAAGCCACTGACTTGCACACCATAGACGGCTTGCAGTGCACGCTGTGTGTATTTTGATGCGGTTGTAAAAGCTGTGAGAAAGAGGGGGAAGGAAGTGAACAGGGAGGGTGAGAACTCAGTCAAAGCTGAAGAGGTTCTTCCAGCCAAAGAGTGGCATTAAACTCTTCACCTCCACTGTACAACCCACTGGATTTATTTCAACGCTAAAGTTTTTATTCAAAGTGAAAGTGATAAAAGGCGGTCACTACTGTACTAGAGACTGCTAGGGAATCCACTTATTTTTCTCATCATTTTGAAAATTGGGAAAGGGAAAGAAATAAGCATCTATTCTAGCCCTGCATATAAGAACTTCACTTCTGGGTAAGGAGATCTTTGGAACAAGAGTTCCCTTCTCAGATAACTAGCCCACATAGTGTCAGGACTGGAGTGTCACCACAAGCCACCCTTACTGTGCTCACAGGCTTGCAGTGACCCTCACAGATAGGGACAGTGCGTCTCCAGGGGTCACATGGCCCCAATGGAACTAGAGCACAGCGTCCACGCCTGAACAATGAAATCTGAGGCCGCATCCCCAAGCCGGCACACACTGCGCTCCCAGGACAGTGCAAACTGCAGAGCTGGGGGTGCCGGATGGAAAGCGACTGGGTTATTTCATGGGCGCCATGTGCTGCACGGGAAGAGGAGGTAAGGGCTGAGGCTTGGGGACTCAACAGAAGATTTGGAGACAAGAACCAGTTTTAAAACATGAGCCTTGCTTGGATTCAGATTCAAACCAACAAGAATTAAAAGTTTAGACAGTCTGTAAAACTTACCATTTTGGATATTTGTTGATACCGTGGATATGCTGAAAACAGACTTCTTTGGAGGTGTGCAGCCAAACCTTGCAGGTAAATGCTTGCAGTACAATCCACATGCGCCACAGTTTCCTAAGTGCTGCTTTGGAGGAGGAGGAAAGACACAATACAGAAAGGAGCAAAAGCAAAAGGAAGGAGCCCGCCCCGCCTGCTCCAGCCCTGCTCTTTGTCCAGACGCAGGTCCCAGCCGTGGGCGCTCGGAGCCTTCCCTGCCTCTGCTCTGAGACCCAGCCTCCCTCGAGGGCGGGTGCCATGCACTGACAGAAGGAAGGAGGCGGCACTGGCTGCCCGGAGCACGGCTGTGGGTGTGGCAGAGGGACGCTGCATTCTGAGACGGACTCACTGTGTCTGACGCAGGGCGCCCGGGTGTGAAGCGGAGCTGGTGGAGGCCCGGTGACCGGGGGCAGCGGGTGCTGCAGAGGTCACAGACAGGTTCTGTGTGATCCCGGGCAACACCTTTGACCCTCTGGGCCTCGGCGGGGCACCTCCTCACCGGGTGTAATGGCAGCGCTGGACGCGGTGCTGAGGTCACTAACGGCGCCAAGTGGGCCAGCACCGCTGTCCCTGCAGGGGACTTTGTCCGCGTCCGTCCCGCCTCACCGCAGTGTTATTCTTCTGTGGTGGCCTGCGTTTTCAGACTGATATTTTCCCCATCTTCTTATAAGAAATTGGAGAAAGACATGCTGGACATCTTCATGAGTGTCTGCTGAAGTCCATTCCTGTCCATGCAGAGGAGCAGGGTGCAAGGGGCGGCCAGGGGTGGGGACAGGACCCACGTCGGGGAGGTGGGGTCTCTGTGTGGAGCTCCCGAGAGGCTGTGCCTGTGGAACAAGAGCCGTTGGCACAGAATTCCAGAGGCCGTGTGAGACCTCACAGCAGGGAATTCAGTGGAGCAGGGTGGGTGGCCGAGGCCACTGTGAGCCAGGGGAGAAGGGGCGAAGGGTGGGGAGCAGGCTCAGGGGCCAGGGCTGTCAGAGGAGTGGGAGTGGCAGGC
The DNA here is from genome assembly GCF_000276665.1 of Chinchilla lanigera. NCBI lineage: Eukaryota > Metazoa > Chordata > Mammalia > Rodentia > Chinchillidae > Chinchilla > Chinchilla lanigera. The sequence continues at coordinate 31,346,453 of NW_004955413.1, forward strand.
TGGCCTAGTGGTGTGTAAATGGGTCTGCCTGTCTGTCTATCTATCTATCTATTATCTATCTATTATCTATCAGTTGTTCTACCTATTATCTATCATCTATCAATTATTTATCTATTACCTATCATCTATCAGTTGTTCTACCTTCTGTCTATGTATCTGTTATCTATCTATTATCTATTGATCATGTGTCAGCTGTTCTACTTATTATCTATCATCTATTTATCTATCAATTATCTATCTATGATCTATGTATCATCTATTTATCTTCTAGTTACCCATCTGTGTATCATCTATCTATCATCTATTATCTATTTCTCATCTTTCTTCTATCCACCTACCTATGTATCATCTATCTATCTTCTATCTATGCATCATCTATGTGTCTATGATCTATGTATCATCTATTTATCTTCTAGCTACCTATTTATGTGTCATCTATCCACCTATCATGTATCTATTATCTATCATCTACCTTCTATCTACTTATCTATGTATCATCTATCTATCTATATATCTATCTACCATCTATGTACCTATGTATCTATCTATCTATCATCTACTGTCTATCTATCATCTATCTATCTATCATTTACCATCTATCTATATATCATCTACTTGTCTATCTATCTATCTATCTATCTATCTATCTATCTATCTATCTACCTACCATCTATGTATCACCTATTTATCTATCTCTATCATCTACCTATGTATTATCTATCTATCTATCTATCTATCTATCTATCTATCTATCTATCTACCTACCTATCTCTTTTGTGGGTATTGAGACCAAGGCTTTTGCAGTGAGCTACATCCCAGCTTTTTTGTATTTTGTATTTTGTATTTTGAGATAGGGTCTCACTAAGTCACTAAATTGCCCAGATGGGACTCCAACTTGTGACCCCCTTCCTCAGTCTCCTAAAGTTCAGGGATTGCAGGTGCACACCCCTGGCCTCTGTCTTCTCCCTTCACCAGCCGCCATTCTATGTATTTAAGTGGAGGGTTGGAAAGGGTCAAGACAAGCGTGTGCTTCTTCCAGCTAGAGGACAGCAGCCTCAGAACCCAAGGTACTACCTGGCCGCCAATCCCACGCACAGAGGCAGGTGTGTGGCTCTTGGGGGGTGGGGGGGAACCTGCTGCTTCTGGGAGGACTGGGCTGGAGCTGGAGCTGGCGTTGGGACAGGGCACTGGGGCGGTCTGCTGCAATGTGGATGCTCACCAGAGTGGCGGATGTGCCCTTTCCCTGGCATTTGGGAGGGCTGGGAGGCGGGGTGTGCCGCAAAGCTGTCTCTCCCAGATACAGAACGGCTGGAGCTGAGACAGCAGTGAGAGGCACCCTCCTCGATGGGGGCGCAGATGCTGGCTGGCGCTGTGGGCCAGATGGCATTGTCAAGTGGTGCTTCCCCGGCACTTCCTGTCCCACCAGGTCACATCAGAGGCAGGGCCTGCCCGCTGGCTCGCAGGAGGGGTCAGGTTAGCTCGCGTGCACTGGAGAGGACTCTGGGGAATGATAAGGGAGGAGCAAGGAGCCCGGAGACCCTCAGTGCAGCGTCGACGACCCCGGGTGCCAGAACCAGGCACAGTGGGGCCAGGGCTGCCCCTCCGAGTTTGTAGGATCACTGCAGTTATCCACCCTGCCCCTCTCCATTAGCGAGTGTCCTGGCCTACGGTGTGGAGGTGGATTTTTCTTGCCCCCCCCCCAGTTCTGTTCTTCTGCAGGTGCCCCATCCTGTGTTTCCCAGGCTCTGAAGGGACTTCTTGCTGATGCTGTGGACCCCAAGTGCCCAGGGTCTTGGGTCATGAGCGGAGGAAACAACTCAGCAGCCCCTTCCTGCCTGTGCTGGAAGCACAGCCCCAGACTGTGCATTTCAAACTTCTCTGGGACCTCGAGTCTTTGTCTTTCAGGAGAAAATATTCACAGCTAATGTTTATTGGGTTCTTTCTGTGCGCTGAATCCTCTTCCCTGTGGTTTACATGAATTGTTTGTGCAGCCTCCACAGCCTCCTGTGAGGCAGGTCCTCTCGCTATGGCTATCTTGCAAGGTGCACACAGAACGCAGGGCCCATGTCCTCCCCGTCCTCCTCCTCCTCAGCACCACCTCTCTTTGTCCCACTTGCACAGCTGCCCCAGGCCAAGGGCCCACACTCCAGGACCTGCGCTTCCAGAATTGAGAGACTTCAGTGTGATAGCATGCCAGGCTCCCAAGTCACATCTACCCCTACGCTCACTACATACGTGTTTGTTCTCTTGGTTCCTAAAATGCATGCGTGGAAGGTGCGGAATGCAGTGCCTGACGTAGTGGCACACAGAGGAGCTGGCAGACGCAGTGTGTGGGAGCCCCAGCCGTCTGTCACTGTGGATGAAGGGCAGACCCTGAGCCCCAGGCTCCCTCCCCCGCGGTGGCCTTGCTCTGCACACAGGCTGTGTCGGTGGCTTGGGAAACGGGCTGACAAGGCCCTGTCCATCACCCACTCTGTGGCCCCCTGGGGACCACCTGTCTCCTTATCTTGCCAAGAAGCGGCCGCATGGAAGAGTGGTCTGCCTGCAAGCTGTCCAGCTCCAACTGGCAGAGCCTGGGCAACCAATAGGGGCTGCCCCTAGGTGGGCACAATGGCGCTTGGGCCCAGCAGTCGGGTGGAGCCAGGACAAGGGGGCTGAGAGCCTCTCAAGCGGAGCCATCCAGCTCTGTTGAGGCAAAGAGCTGAGGAGGAGAGTGAGGACAGGGCTGCACTGACGGGAGCCGTGGGGGCTCTGCCGGCTGTTGGGCAGCAGGCTCTGGGGTCAGCAGGGCATGGGCTGGGGGAGGCTGTCTCTCTGCATGCGGAAGGGGTTGGTTCGGGAAGAGCATGGTGCATGGTGAGTGTGGCAGGGGTGGGGACTGCACCTCCGGGAGTCCTGCTGGCAGTCAGCTCAGGCACGCTGTCACCCAGCCTCAGTGCCCCCCCGACCCCGGGTACCGGTAAAAATAAAGGCATCTCAGAGGCCGCTGAGAACATTAAGCCAGGTACCTGATTCCTGGCGTGCAGCAGATTTCCAGTTCCCTATTTCACCATGCAGGTGGAGGGGCAGCTGTTTCAGCTCAGTGGGTAGGGGTGCCTGCTACAAGACAGGGACTTTGCCAGTGGCACCCAGGGACCAAGGGCTCAGCCAGCAGGGGAGGGAGGATGTTCTTCTTGAAGAAGCTCCAAGCCCCAGAGCTGTGGCAGGAAAGCAGTGTGCACCGGGAGGGGTGGTTAGGGCCTGAGTTGCATGTTTGGGGTTTGTAGCAGGAGGGAATGGGGTGCGGCCGAGGTGAGGGAGTTTGGACAGAATGTGACATGCAGTGGGATGCACTGAAGGTTTCAAGCATGAAAGTTGTGTGTCCAGTGGAGATGCAGGTGCAGGACTGGTGGACACCTGGAGTCGCCTGCAGAGGCCCAAAGGGCAGGGAGGCCCAGACTGCTGCAGCGAGTGGAGGTATCACAGAGAAGCAGTGACTCTGCAGGGTATGGTACCCGGGGGGACCTGAGGCACAGGGCTCTGGAAAGTGGTAGGGTCAAGGGTAATCCCAGGGTCTCTGGTGTTTGATTCTATGAGTCCTTGGGGCTGGAGCAGGACCATCCCATAGAGGGAAGGCCAAGTGCTTCCAGGTTCCAGGACAGCAACTAAGGAGAAGGGGAGAGGAAGAGAAGAAATGCTTTGGTGGCAAATCCAGCAGGGTTAGGAGGTGTTGAGTGCAGGTCAGGAAGGCAGTAGAAGGGGCCGCACTGACTCCCAGGGTGTCTTAGGCTCTGAGGCCTCTCTGAGGCCCGCCTGCTCGATGGGTGGTAGAGCACAGCATGGGGCATAGGTTGTCCTGGATCTGAGCCCGTTTGCTCATACAAAGCATGCCCCTTCTTGAGGTTAGGTCCACGCAGGCCCATGACTGTAAATGCTCCCTGGGTGACCACAGGTGAACAGGGCACAATGGGGAGCAGGTGAGGTCTCAGCTCGAGGTCTCAGAGGAAGGTATGGCCTTTGCAGAGACATTCATAGGAGGTCATCTCGTGGAGGGGAGACACCAACAAGGCTGGAAGAGCTGAGTGCAGGTGTTTTCTTAGCCATGCAAGAAGGCAGGGAGCTGGATGCTGGGCGTGAGCTTCCTCTGTCACTGTAGCAGGCCACAATTTCCAGGTACTTTAGCACAACAAGAGGTGAGTTGGTGTGATGAAAGGGCTAGAGTGTTTCAGACATCTGGGTCCATCCTCCAGCTTACTGCTACTTGGTTTTGAAAAAGTCACTTATATCTCAAAGCCTTATTTGAGATAAATAAATAAAAATAATCTAGTGCTTAAGATATAAGTTTGCAGGAATTAAAAGTAATCTGTAAAACATTCTGGGCATAGGATTGGTTGTCTAGTTACAGATGGTTGCAGATAGTAATGGTGATGGTCAAGTGCTGGTGATCATGGTGACAATGGGGTGGTGATGGGATGGCAAAGATGGTGATGGTGATGGTGATGATGATGGTAATGATGGTGATGGTGGTGTTGGTGATGGTAATGGTGGTGATGGTAATGGTGATGGTGATGATGGTGATGGTGATGGTGATGATGATGGTGATGATGGTGATGGTGGTGATGGTGATGGTAATGGTGGTGATGGTAATGGTGATGGTGGTGATGGTGCTGACACTCTCCCAGCCCTTCTCATCAGACACACGCCGTCTCATCTGTGGCCTCCACCTGACTCAAGCTGCAGGGAACTGAGCGCTACCTCTCCGCTCTGTCCAAATCTGTCCTTGCTGCAGCAGAGGAGTGACCCAGCTTTGCTCATCAGTTCAGTGAGGAAAACAAAAGTCAGAGAAAGCCATTGCTGTGCAGTGAGGAGGGAGCTCTAAGTGATTCTCCGACTCATTCCCCCACTACATCCCCATCCCAGAAGACCAAGGCTCCCACCCAACCCTCACAGCCAGCCAACTAGCCACGCTGTCCCAGCCACACTCACCTCCCCACTCACTCACTCACTCAGCTTCCTTGACTCTGAGCTCTCAGCCCTTGATGAGCCACTCTTCTGTGAGGGCCCGTGGCACAGACAGTCCATACACATACTCAGTGTACATTAGCATGCCCCTTTACCATGGGGACATGCTTGATTTGGGTTAGATGGTGATGACCATGATGATGATGTTGGTAGTGATGATGGTGATGATAATGGTGAGATGATGGTGATAGTGATGGTGATGGTGGTGATGGTGATGATGGTGGTGATAGTGATGGTGATGGTGGTGATGGTGATGATGGTGGTGATGATGATGGTGATAGTGATGGTGTTGGTGATGATGATGGTGATGATGATGGTGAGATGGTGATGGTGATGGTGGTGATGATGGTGATGGTGGTAATGGTGGTGATGGTGGTGATGGTGGTGATGGTGGTGGTGATGGTGGTGATGGTGGTGGTGATGGTGGTGATGGTGGTGGAGATGATGGTGATGGTGGTGGTGATGGTGCTGATGGTGGTGATGGTGGTGATGGTGGTGGAGATGATGGTGATGATGGTGGTGGTGGTGATGATGGTGGTGATGATGATGGTAAGATGGTGATGGTGGTGATGGTGGTGATGGTGAAGATGGTGGAGGTGGTGGTGGGGATGATGGTGATGGTGGTGATGGTGGTGATGGTGATGACAGTGGAGGTGGTGGTGGGGATGATGGTGATGGTGGTGATGGTGATGACAGTGGAGGTGGTGGTGGGGATGATGGTGATGGTGGTAATCATGGTGATAGTGATCATGGTGATGGTGATGATGAAGGTGGTGGTGGTGATGATGATGGTGATGAAGGTGATAAAATTAACCACAGCAAACATTTGTATTCAAGTGTATCTTAGCCCCAGGCAAACTGTACAGTGGTTATATTTCAAAAGTGCCGGTACTTTTCACTTTGCAATATAGGAGCTTTCGCACTTGCCCATGTTAATGTTATTTTGAGTGTGACTCTTCTCCCTGATGCCAAACATCTCAGTGAAAACTGAAGATGCAGTCAAACAACGGAACACACTCAGACACCCAGCTGCAGTGTTATTCTGCCCACAAACTTAAGTACATGTGATGGTGATTTTTTTTCCAGTTTTCATTCTGTCATCTGGCATCGGACTGAGTTGGACGCTGTAATAATAGCTATCAAGAGGCACGAATGTGTACCAGACACTTGAAAAGAATTCAGAGAGAATGGCACGTTGTTGCTGGAATCTGATACATGAAGAAAATACCCAGGCAGGCTGCTACTTCTGCATGAGGCTAAGTGGTTGTGGAGGAAGGAAGAACATGTCGGCTTGGCACTGTCTCTCTTCTGCATAGATTCTTAGGTGTGATACAGTCTAAAAATAGTCATCTCTGGCTGGGCTGTCTGGGGAATAACTGTTAGATTCCCAGCTGCTGCAGCTACAAAAAGCAATATGCTTTCTGCAAAGGTATTAGGCCAGGGTTTTGTTCTGCCAGCACTGTTTCAAATTGTCCTCCTGGAACAGAAAAAGGCCCCCTCTCTTCCTCCCTGCCAGGCAGAGGAAGAGAAAAGTCGATGAAAGAAAGGCTTTCAGGCAGATTGAGGCTGAGCCACCCACCTGCAAGGAGCACTTGCACCTGGATCTGAGTGCAGGTGTGTGGCATGGTGCTCATACCTGGGAACCTGCACGCACGTGGGCTCGTGCACACACACACACACACACACACACACCCCTAAATAAGTGAAAGCACATTCTGAAGTATACTGACTTGTTTTTTCAAATTACCCAGGCAATGGAGACAGAGCTCTAATTGGCCTCTGGGGATGTCTGCTTTTCCAAAGATATTTTAAATTCTCATAAAAAGTTATACTTTCTCAATATATTTTTTTCAAGTAAAAATTTAAATGAAAAACCCTGGAAAATGAAAAACAAATTTATGTTCTTAACTAAGATATGTAAGTAGAACTCTGAGTAGAGTCAGTGGCACATATCAAAAACTCCATAGAGATTAATTATCATGAATTTCACCACCATTATTACATTATTATCATCATTGCCACCATTATAACCATCACCATCACCACTACCATCACCATCACCACTACCATCACCATAATCACCACCATCACCATCATCATCACCACCATCACCATCACCATCACCACCAGCATCAACAGCACCATCACCATCATCCCCATTAGCACCATTACCACCATCACCATCACCATCACCACCATCCCCATCAGCACCATCACCACCACCATCACCACCATCACCATCATCACCATCATC
>NW_004955413.1:31354065-31360210 GCF_000276665.1 Chinchilla lanigera
TGGTCATCACCATCTAACCCAAACCAAGCATGTCCCCATGGTAAAGGGACATGCTAATGTACACTGAGTATGTGTATGGACTGTCTGTGCCACGGACCCTCACAGAAGAGTGGCTCATCAAGGGCTGAGAGCTCAGAGTCAAGGAAGCTGAGTGAGTGAGTGAGTGGGGAGGTGAGTGTGGCTGGGACAGCGTGGCTAGTTGGCTGGCTGTGAGGGTTGGGTGGGAACCTTGGTCTTCTCGGATGGGGATGCAGTGGGGGAATGAGTCGGAGAATCACTTAGAGCTCCCTCCTCACTGCACAGCAATGGCTTTCTCTGACTTTTGTTTTCCTCACTGAACTGATGAGCAAAGCTGGGTCACTCCTCTGCTGCAGCAAGGACAGATTTGGACAGAGCGGAGAGGTAACGCTCAGTTCCCTGCAGCTTGAGTCAGGTGGAGGCCACAAATGAGACCGCGTGTGTCTGACGAGAAGGGCTGGGAGAGTGTCTGTGAGCTGGGTCCTGGCTCACCTCACTCCTGGGTGTGGGATCCACTCTGCCTTCATTGATTTTACCGCAGGAAGTCCCCCATCCTGGCTATCTGTCCCCTGGAGCAATCCAGGCTGCAAGGAGGCCCTGCCCTCGGGCTGCCTGAGCTGACCAGGACCACACAGCTGCCCTGGAAAAGCCAGCAGGAAACAGTCAGCCCTGTCTCCAGCTCAAAGTGGCTGCAGGGCCTTGAGGAGGGAGGTGTGGCTTTCTGCCGGAGGCCTGTGTGGAAAGCACGATGAGAAGGAGGCACAGAGGGGAAGCGCCAAGGCTAGCGTCCTGGACAAGCAGACAAGGGGGCAGGATGCTGGCTGAGGGTCCTTTCTCCTCTTCCTGTCATTGTCCCTGCCCTCTTCCTGCAATAGACAAGCTGGCTTTCAATAGCCAGGCAGAGCAGCGCCTCTGTTTCCTGGCTAGATTTAAAGTGGCTTACCTGGAGACACGGGACAACTTCTAAGTTGAACACAGTGTCTGGGAGGGAACGAGTCTGGTCACAGGAGCCCCTCGGCCATAGTGTCCTGCCCACTCCACAAGGATGACATGCGGCATTATCACTGTGTGCCATAGCAGACCGAGAGGAGGACGCTGGTCAGAGGACGAGGCCGCTGCTAACAGTGACAGCACAGACTCACGCACACGCCTGTCTCCACTCCATGGTGTCTGTACTGTGTCTGTACCTCGGGTGTTTCTCCCTATCCTGGGTGGACAGAACGATGTGCTGGAAACACATTATTTCGCCCTGGCTTACAGAGCACACTAACTGTGCCCACTCTGACGGATTCTGATGTGTGTTATTTCTACTCTCTGCACAGTGGACAGAGGCACATAGTCGTAGTCCCTGCAGGGATGGCTCAGGAAGGGGTGGGGCCTGCCAGAGTCTAGAGCCACGGTGACTCTTCGGTCAGGGCTGCATCAGGTCAGGTTGTGTGGGTCCTCCCAGCACCTGCGGATCTCCCAGCAGGCTGTCCCTCTGCCAGCCACAGCCTCAGTCCTGTGCACAGCCCCTCTCTCTCCTTCATGGGCAGAAGTGATCACTGTCCCTGTGACAGATCTGCGTCTGTCCCCAGAGCTGTCAGGAATTCACCAGGATGCTGAGCCCTGGGTGCTGGGGCAGCACCTGGACACGGGGCTGGGAGCTGGTCACAATGTGCACGGCTGCCATTATCATTTATAAACTCCTGTGTCCCAGCTCCTGAGATTGCTCCACAGCACAGAGAAAACCCAGTTACATAGACACTTTTGTCTGGAACCCCGGCACCCCTCCGTCCTGTGTTCCTGACACCACAGCACTGGTCAGGAGCAGAGAGGACCCCAGAAAAGCCTATATAACCCAGTCCCTGTCCTCACTTAGGGAATTAGCACTGGGCTGGCTCCGTGGGGACCTGGTGACCAGACGTTCAGCAGAGAGCATAAAAAGGAGCAGCGGTGTGTCTGGGGAGCACACTCATCTCTGCGGGCTGTGACCACCCCTTGTCTGGCGGGTCCTAATCGGCTGCTGTGATGATGTTGTGAGTGTCACTTGGGACTCTGTTAGGCCTGAGTTTTGCATCTGCCTTTTCTGCTGAACACACGCTGAGCCTGTCTCCTCCATGTGTGCAGAAGGTGTGCTTATTGGACAGAGAAGTCCACACCAGCTCATTTCCTCACTGGCTCTGCTGGCCGTTGAGCCTCCCTCTGGATTTCTGGTCCTGCTGATTCCATTCTGAGCAGGGGGAGCGCTGGGGTGCTGTGGCCACTCGCTGGGCCCCAAGTAAGGATGGCTAGACGTGAGCTCCTCTTCATCTCCTCCATCTCGTCCTCCAAATTCTTTTTGCTTGTTCTTCCTTGTTCTCTTCCTCTTCTTTCTCCTCCTTCCTCTTCATCTCCTTCAGTGCCCTCATCTCTTCCTCCTCTTACCTTCTCCACTGCCCTCTTCCCTCTGGTGATGCACATTAGAGCATTTCAACAACAGACCTTTGATTCACTTCGTTAGACTGGTGACAAAAGAATCACGAGGAAGTTGCTGGGAGCTGGTGGCAGATGTCCAGGGGAGGTGTGGAGAGTCGCAGAGGGACCTTGTCCCCTGCGATGTGGTGGAGATGGACTGAGGCCCCAGGCTGCCAGATCTTGGGAGAGGCAAGACCCCCAGAGACGGCAGTGGTCCGCTGTGCCCTGTTCACTTCGCCAGTCACAGAGCTCATTTTCATTCCAGCCTCGATGCCAAACTCAGCTGCGAGATGTGATCTGACTGGAGTATCCTGACCTTCCTCTGTGCTCCTGGCTGTTGCTCTCCGCTCTGTCCCCGCATCAGCCTGAGGGTAAGCACCATTATTAGAAGTTTCTCCATGCTGACCTGATATGCAGTCTCCGAGCCCAGGATGGAACAAACCTGTCCACTCCCATTCATCAAGGGCAGGCTGCTCCAAAGCAGGCAGAAGCGAGTTCGTGGGAACTGGCAGGGGAGAAGGTCCAGGGGAAGACTGCAGGCTTCAAGAGTGTATGGCACTGTCAGGTGGTGGATGGATTAAGTTTGTGAAGAACCAAAGCAAGACAAACAGAAGTTGCTTTAGTAAGGTGGATCTGGTCTCCACACAGGGATGGGTATGTATTTCACCTCTTGGGGCACTTTGGGCCATGGTGGGTGTTGTGGTTTGTATCTGGATGTCCCCCAAGTGCCTCCCATGCACATAGATGGGGCCGTGGGAAGGTGACTGGGTCCTGGGGCACCATAGCTGACTTGCTGCTAGAAGGTGGGGTCTGGTTAGAGGTGGGTCCACCTCCCTCCCTGCTCCCCACTTCTCTCTCTGTTTCCTGTCTGCCATGCTGTGAGCAGATCTCTGCCAGGCCCTTCCACCCTGCCTTCCTGCCTCAGAGCCGCCAACTACAGACTAAAAGCACGAGCCGGAATTAACCTGTCCTCCTCTAGGAGGCAGGTGCTGGGTACTGTGTCCCAGCAATGAGGAGGTGACTAAGACTGTGGGTTCCCCATTGCAGGGGCCAGGAAGGCTGCTTTGGAAGACACCGGGTGGCATTTGGAAGAATCCAGGTGGTTTGGACTCAAGTCTGATTTGGACGGCATGACCTCCGAGTCCACTGCACAGTTGACGTTTTATGATTCCAAATTGAAAAAGAAGACAGAGTGCAGCCCAAATTCACGCTCAGAGGGTCTGAGAGTGGCTTCATTACCAAATTACTCCACTTCTAATCTCACACTTGCAGTGTAAATGGGCTTGCCAACGCTGCTTATCAGGGAGATCTAATTTAATTTCACTGTCTGATGAAGATGATGTCTAGATGGCCTCTATATTCTCCACTGACTTTATTGTACCTACTTTAACATGAAGTGTCTTCCGATATTACATCTGCAGGTACTTTCAGGGGCTGCACTCCACAGAGTGTCAAGTCTGAATGTTAAACGTGGCGTCCACTTTTAAGTCACAGAGGGGGCCCTGATACCTCCGAACAATTGCTAGCTGCCTCACAGGAAGTTTGCACGCTTGACGGGAGTCAGACGAAGAGGACCTGGCTGCCTTGTGGGCTTGTTCCAAAGTCGCAGACAATTGTAATGCCCTACACAGAGAAAAGAAGGGCTCGTGGTTCAATATCCACATTCCAGGAAGTCACACACCACATCTTCCACAACTGTTGGTGCCAAACCATTGCCCTGCGATGGTGGCATGTCACTGCATCTCTGGACAGCCTACTGCACTCCAGGATCTTTATTCTGTGCCCTGCCTTCCAGGAACACAAAAAATTATGTGAGGGTTTTCAAAGTATTTAAAAACATTGTAGCTAGAATAATAATTGCCTAGCTGCCAATTTGATGGGTACGAGTGTACCCCTAGGCCGCTTCATCTAACTAAATCCCATGTGTTTTCCCCTCCTCACTGGCAAAGCAGTCACTGTTTATCTGCTGAGCAGCTTGTGGAATGGCCACGGTAGGTACCCAGGCCCCTTCTTCCCCTGGGGCTGGGGTTCAGTCCCCCGAGTCAGCATCTCCACCTTCCCCACTTGGGCTGCTCCCCTACTTCTCTCCACCCATGGGGAGGGGCCTGTGAAGAGAGACAGGAAGTGACGTGGTTCCCTGAAGCTTTTCCCAGCAGTTTGGACGTCACCCTCTCCGTTTGGAAGGTGCCGTGTGTCCGAGGGGTCAGCAGGGACAGCGCTGCCTGTGAAGGCTCCCAGCCTGCTCTGCCTTTGTCCTGCCAGTGGTCCGCCAGTCCCTCTGGTCTCCTGCAGTTTCAGGAATCTTGCGTGCAGCATCAGTCCACACTCAGCCTGTTCCACTGAGGCCTAGTTGAGTCAGCAAAGTTGCCTTTGGAGATCTGGCAGGGGCAAAGCAGCTGCCCGGGGGCATCACCAGGAGTCTCACTGGCACTGCAGAGTAGAGGGCCAGGTGGGCCCAGTGGCAGGGCAGATGCCAGCTCCAGGCAGGGAGAACTACGGGTGGGGTGGGCAGTGTGGCTGGGCACTGGCTGGGGCGCTGGGGGCCAGACATGTCTCTGTGGAACGGGTGTGTTTCTGCAGCGTTCCCGTGGGGTTGCTTGGAGGGGACACCGAGCTCCAATTCACAGATGGGCCTTGATGGCACTTGAGATGGTGCGGCTGGAAGTCATACAGTAGAACAGGCCACGCGGGTGCAAATGCATGAACTCAGCAGCTTTGCTCTGCCGTGCTCTTCGCCATGATGTTTCTGCCCTGGATCCCTCTGACCATGAACTGAATTGCCTGAAACCAGGAGCTGAGTTCAACCTCTCCTCCTTGAAACTGTGGGCATCAGATCTTGAGCCTCAGTGTTACAAGATGACTAGTAGACTCCTGTTTCTCAATTCTACTCTCACAGGCATTTATTCCCTGTTTTTTGTTTATTTACAGAGGCAGCTCACAAATACAGCAGTGCCAACACACACACACAAGCATGCACACACACACACACACACATAGGCACTCATACTACCACTTATCTCTCTTCTACTCCCTAAACTTTTTTGTATTTTCTCTCCTTCAATGATTTGTCAGTGTACATGCATAAAGGAAAAAAAAATCATGGCAAAGGAAAAAAGCATTCTTCAACATCTGTGTTATTAAGAGTTTTACCTACCAAAGTGGAATTAGATAAACTTCAGTGATTTTTCAGCATCTTTGGAATTAGTCATACAATCTTTCCAGTTTTCTTTTGATTGACATGGTAAGTTATGTTATTTGATTCTCCAAATATTGAACCATCACTGAATTCCTGGAGGAAGCACTACATCCTTATGTTGAGTAGTTCTTTTATTTTCGTCACTGGATGCTGTCTGCTGATACTTAGGGATTTCCTAGCATCTTTTATGTCGACACTATACTCATAAGCAAGGTTGGCATCTCCCTTTGTGCATATTCTTTATGGTGTCTTTGTGTCACAATAATTCCACCTTCCTAGAAACAGTCCAGATGCTTTCTCCATTTCCTGTGTCCACTCTAGCAGGAAACCAGTTCTCTCTTCTTCAGGAAACTTTTGAAGTTATCTTTGAAACTATCTGCACCTGATCTTTTCCTTCCTTCCTCTTTCTTTCTTTCTTTCTTTCTTTCTTTCTTTCTTTCTTTCTTTCTTTCTTTCTTTCTTTCTTTCTTTCTTTCTTTCTTTTCTTTCTTTCTT
>NW_004955413.1:31360310-31401424 GCF_000276665.1 Chinchilla lanigera
TTTCTTTCTTTCTTTCTTTCTTTCTTTCTTTCTTTCTTTTCTTTCTTTCTTTCTTTCTTTCTTTCTTTCTTTCTTTCTTTCTCTCTCTCTCTCTTTCTTTCTTTCTCTCTCTGTTACTTTATATCCTTGATTATAATTTTTACTTCTATCATCAGCTCAAATGTTATCTTTTGAGCCTGGTGATATAACATGGGGACACTAGAATATGCTGTTTCCACCCTCCGGCTTTTCACTGTCTTCCTCCCTCTGCTTTATTGGTGATATTTCTCTGGCATTGTGGTTTACAGTATTTGCCTCCTATTATATAGTCGTAACTCTCATTCTTATTTTGGGCTTAAAACAGCAGTGAAAGAGTCAGTTCTCATGTGGATATTGTATTTATTTTTTCTCTCCCTCTGCAGCAAGGCTCTATTTCCTCAGTGGTTCCCTGGTCAAACCTATTTTTCTCTCGGTCTGCTCGCTGAATGTCGGTGCAGTCGGGGAACGGGCATCCTTTGAAGATTCCACGGGCTCAGCCTCTCTGTCTCCTGGGAGTGGATAATTACTTGGAGGCAGCTGAGGCTCGGTAGGATTTGGGGTTTTTGCTTGTGTTTGTTATTTTCCCCCACATGCTCAAAGGCTTCTTTGGTGCTAACTGGTGATTTGCTAGGCTCTCCCTAGCCACAGTCTGCTCCAGATCATCCTTTTCCTGGGAATACAACGAGGCTTTTTGTAGTTCAAGTTTGTTCTACTCGTGAAAATGCTCCCTGCATGTCCCACGTGTGTGTGTGTGTGTGTGTGTGTGTGTGTGTGTGCGCGCGCGCGCTCTGTCTTCCTCCTGTTCTTTGGGGACAGGAAGCTGCTCCTGTGTGGTTGCTTCTGTCCTTTGCCTCCACTGTTGCTCAGTGATTGTCCCGCACACCCGCTCTGCTCCGTGTCAGTTCAGGTTGCTCTCGCAGTCGGATTTTGCCTGCCTTCCTTTCTCCCATGTTGGGCACCATTAGCTGCGTCTGCAGTGCTGCTGGCTGACTCTGCTGATGGACACTCCCTTTCTCCCCAGCACAGGCCCCCTCCCCCCTCAGCTGCTTCCACTCATCTCCTGGGCTGGCCAAGCTCACTTATCCCTCGCTTCTCTGTTCCACCCAGTGGGGTTCCATGTAAGAGGTCTGCTCAGGATCCTGGTATCTTAGCGACAATTTGCCCCCTGCTCTTTGCTGCCCCTGTCCGTCCCTTCTTTCTCCTGGGCTGTCTCTGTCTCTCCCACTCCGCTCCGTCCTGTGTGATGTGTGTCCTGTTACAGGGGCACCCGCTTACCCTGGTTTGCCATGGCTGTCCTGGGTATAGCAGAGCCATTCGGGACCTGTGAGCCTCTCGCTCCTGGGCAGGCCAGAACCTGGCCACCTGAGGACGGGACATACGGTCCGCCTGGTGAGCCTCCGGGAGGGTTGGGAGGTCCACGTGCAAGGCTGCTTGGTACCTGTGAGCGTCAGGGAAGCGGACAGAAGTAGGGGCCTTGCCTTTTCTTAGGGATGCACAGGCTTCTGAGTCCCAATTGTTATGTTTGTTTCTCTTCCTTCTGCTAAATTGATACATTTTCTCTCTTTTTTGGTGGAAAACTAGTTTATATAGCACGGTCTGCCTTTCTATTTTTTTTTTTTTCTTTTTGGTTTTTCTCCGGTACCAGGAACCGAACTCACGACCTTGCACATGCCAGGCAGGCGCTTTGCCGCTGAGTTAAATCCCCAGCCCCTTGCCTTTCTAAATTGACAGCATCCACAGGCTTTACAGCATTTTTGATTCTTACAATAAGCCAGTTTTTACAACCCCAAAAGGCATTTTCTTATATTTACCATGATTTGTCACTTTTTTGAAAAGTTTAGACTCCAATAGTCACCCACACTCCCTGGTGAGCTGGTGCGCTCAGACAGGACGTGGAAGGTGGACTGAGGGACACCGGCACTGGGGAGGCGCAGCTAACAGCCCGGAGTTCTGCTCCTCTCACTTCCTGCCTGCCGCAGAGGAGCAGGTGGGGGTGACGGTTGTGCAGGTGTGCAGAAGAGCAGGTGGGGAGAGGGTGGCTGTGCCCTCAGAGGCATGTGAAGTCGCCTGCTGCAGCACGGTGCTGACTAGGTCCTGGCGGGGCAGGGGAGCTCCAGGGGCAGTGGTGACAAGGGTGACTGATGTCAAAGCTGAGAATCATCCACCTGCCTCCAGAGCTGGGCTTCGCCCTCCGTGAAACCTGGTGTTATGGTTTGTGTCTGGGTGTCCCCGCAAAGCCTCCTGCGGTCCTGGGGCAGGCTTTTAGAGTTTGATTGATTTTGGGTGTGAGAACTACACCCGCCCTGGGGTGGATAGTTTGCATATGTAAGGGAGAGGAAGAGGCTGCTTGCCGCCATTCCTCCCTTGTGTGTGCTTGTTGCTTAGCTGTGTTCTGCCGCCATGAGCTGTAGCCCTCTGCCATGTGCCACTCTGCCTTGTAACCTGCCAAGTATGGGCTAAAACCTCCACAAACTGTAAGCAAAATAAACCTTTCCTTCCCTAATATTGGGCATCAGGTATTTTGTCCCAGCAACGAGAGAAAAGTAACCAAGACACCCGGATAATGTGTGAGAGCGTTTCTGAGCCACTTAACCGTTGTGCTATAACGGTCTGCACTGCAGCCCTGGGGAGGTTGGACAACTGGAGCAGGCCTGCGCTGAGCACCCTCCTGTGACCGCCCAGGATGGGGGGCCGGAAAGCTGGCCTAAAATCATCCCAGGACATAGGAGCTCTGTGTTATCTCCGGGTGCCCTCACTTGGCTTCATTACAAGCAGGTCTTGCCTGTGGCAGGAAGCCCACCTCATGCGGCTAATGAGCAGGAGCTGTTAGGAATTAAATACGACCATTTGGTGGAATGTGGCCCCCTCGCTAATGAGACCACAGAGTACATGATTGATTAGGGACTGTTTGCGAAAGGTTAATTGGTTTGTTTTCCTTTTGTAACCAGCTATGGGAACACTGCCATGCCCTGTGACGTCCCTAACACGCTGGCTGTGGGTGGTCACCTTCACGACCCAGAGGCAAACCCTGTGCTCCCTGCTCTCTCCGGGGTGGCCCGCTACATGTCCAGCCGGACTCGTGCATCCTAATGTCTGTGGTGTGGGAGGTGACAGTGTGGGCCAGAGGTGCTGTCTTCTGTGAACGCGATGGATTGGGGATAAAGACGGTAGCGTGTATGTATAACACGTCACCTGCTGTATGGTCAGAAGGGCCTAACACAGCCAGGGCTGCCTGGAAAGCGGGGACAACAAGACCTAGGCCCCGCCAGCTCCACAAACCGAATGTCCATTCTGTGCCAGGAGAAAGGTCAGGAGCCTCGTAAAATACCGGCTTTCTCCTTTGTGGCCATCTGCGTGCAGGTACATTGCCCTGGAAATGCAGATGAGGTACGGGAATCTGGTCTGCAGGGTTTCCCGCAGACAGGAAGTACGGGCCTTCCTAGGGTTGTGTTGCTGTCCTTGTGCTGGGGGGATGACCCCGCGCAGGTCTGAGAGTGCCCTGGGCTGGGGCTCAGATCTTGGGAGACACAGACTGCGGTCACATAAAGACAAAAGCAAATGAACAGTGCAAGCCAGCTTGGGGCTAGGTGGGGTTGGGGGGGGAAGACCAGCGGCCCTGGCCCTTCTGGCCTCCAAAAAGTGCAGGTTACGCGCCTCTGCTCTCAGTGAGCTTGTTTCTAGCTCTGTCTCACTTCACGGGGAAACAGAGGCTCCCAGGCAGACTATCTCACTGAGGTGGTGGCAGTGGACACTGGGGAGTCTGCTTACGTGGTTTTTCAGTGTCTAGGGGCCGACAGACCCGTGATTCTGGCAGGCAGGGGACTTAGTCAGGCAGCGGAGCTTAAGCACCCCAGCACAGGGATGGCAAGAAGCCCAGATGGACCAGGGAATTCTGCTGCCAGCGGCACTGCCCCCTACTGGCCCTGTCTCTGTGGTGGGCTCCTGGAGAGCCACAGGTATCGTGGATCAGGGCTGTGGCTGGGCAATGGAGCTGGGGGCCCCTATGAGCCACAGTGACCTGCTGCCAGAGTTCCTGGGTGTACCCCATGTCCCTTTCCAGCAATGCTATGAATGCTACAAAACTCACACTCTGAGGCCCGGCCCACTGTCCAGGACAGCACGACCTTTTGGGGATATGCAGCCCACGCCTGAAGGATTCCCAGGGGTGCCTACACACATGTGCATCACGTCCTCTGGGTGTCACTGGTGTGGATGCCGGAGCCCAAGGGCAGCCTGGGGCCCCTCACTCCCTCCCCTTTTGTGGGCTTTGCTCCTGACGCCTGAGTCTCAGTGCCCTGATCTACTTAACGATGGGCTTTTTGTCCGCACTTTGCCATCAGGAGTTTCACTGTGCCTCAGACAACAACCCCCTGCGCAGCAAAACTGCAGCTACACTTTGTGTTTGGCCCCGTCTCAGCCCGCGGCAGGGTCAGCGTCCTGCAGCATGGGACTCAGAGTCCACGCTACCCAGATGCCTGCACCGGTGGAGGTAACGCATCTGGTGGCTGACCTGTCTCACTTTCCGATCCCTTTGCTCCCGTTCTTGGTGTGGAAGGGGTCACTGACACAGTGTCATCACTGTGGTCCGCGAGTCCGGCAGGGGATGACACAGCTGCTGCCGGGCTCCCAGCCAGAGGGTGAGACTCCACAGGGTCACAGTGCCGTGTCTTTGGGGACCTGGCAGACTCCAAGGTAGATCACAACACACATGTGGCTGAGGAGTCCTTTCTCTGCACATACCCAGTGCGTCAAGCTCGAGGCTGTCTGAGCAGGATTTGCCCTTCTCTGTCATACTTGACTGGCGTTGGAGCAGTGACCACGGCATGGCATTAGCAGAATGTAGTCCCAGTCTTTCTGCAATGATCTGGTCTGGGCCGGAGCAGATTCTTTGTAACAGGCTCCCCAGGGGAAGGGACTGGCTGCAGCCAGAGACGCTGTCTTGGGTATCTGCAACCTGGCAAGGTGACTGATAATTCTCAGTTCACCCCAAACCCCAAAAGGACTTCCTCCTCAAGGACCATATTTGGGTGACCCTTAAGTTCACACATCAAGCTGTGCCCCCTTGGTGGGGAACAGGTCCGTCTTTGATAGGCGACATGCTGCCTTTGGTGGGCCACTTTCTGCAAATATTGCTGGCCCTGGTGTTTGTTTGGGTGCAGTCTTCCCTTGGAACCAGTCTTAGGTGTCTTACTGTCTTGGAGAGATGGGGAGGAGTGTTGGGACTCGTATCTCTCAGTGTGCAGGAAAGAAGACAGAATCTACTGAAGCTTTGGAGACGGATGTTTAAAATCAGGGGCCAGAACCTTCTCAGTTGGTGCAAGGGTGGAGCTCTGCAGCTCAGAAGAGAAGCCTCTGGCTCCCAGGAGTGCCAGGTGCCCCAGAGGGCATTCCCAGAAGCCACCACATCTGCCACAGACAGCGGGTCTCCCACCTACCCACTGGCCAGCTGCCTTTCTCCACCACAGACCCTTCCTGTCTGCTCTCCAAGCTCACAGGCGTGTGCTCACTGTGGAATCTCCAGAGCCTGTGGGATGTACAGTGCTTCTAGAAAGGGTGGCTTCCATGCAGGAGATGCAGCCAGTCTGAGAGCTGGACGTCCACACGGGGAGCCCTTGCTGTCAGTGTTTATGGGGAAGTGGTTCTCCAGCTTTCTAAGACGACCAAGGATAGGGCTGGAGTCCAGTTGCTTGAGTGCCCAGAAGGCAAAGGACAGGGACACACAGCTTCTCTGGATCAACAGCTGTCTCCTCTAGGGTGGCTGTGACAGCGCCACAGAGGTGCATCTGTCTCACGGTTCCCGAGGCTGGGAATCCAACGCCCCAGGCCAGCAGACTTGCTGTCTTCCTCCTGCTTCAGTGGTGCTGTCTGACACACAACACTGGGAAGTGGGACTCTGCGTATGCAACCTTTCAAACCACAGCAATCATGACACTGCTCTGCCTCAGAAAAACAAAGCACCACCTGGACCATCATGGCCCATGGACACCTCAAGGCTTTACCACCTGCCTCCAACAGTCTGGTCTCCCAGGTGCTTGTGGGCGCTGTCATGGTGGCCACACAGATTTTCTTCAGGCCCCCCATTCACCCCAGCTGCTGAGACTCGGGGCCCACCGCTCCACTGGCTGGCATGCAGCCCTGCTTCTGATGCTGCCCCAGGAAGCAGAGTTGAAGGTGGATTCTCGAGTTGGCATCACTCTCCTGCTGGCCAGCCGTGAGAACCCGACTTTGTGGGCAGGGAGAAGCCTCAGTCCCTGGAGTTCAGGAGCTGCCAGTGGTGAAACTTCCACCTGCACGAGCAGGGGTGGGAGACAGGGGGAGGGTAACAGCAACTCCGGTATTATCTCTGTCACTTTCCCAGAAGAAAGAAATGCAGGACACAGAACTGCATGCCGAAGAGAGAGAATGCAGGCCCAAGCGAATCAAGCACCCATTTAAGGCAGCGTGGATGCCCAAGGCCTTGTAAAGATGCGGTGTCTTTACAGTGCAGAAGCGCGGGTCAGGAGCAAATCACCAGAACAGAGCACCAGAGAGGAGACCGGAGGGTCAGACCCAGGAAGTCTCACACTGAGCCATGGCCCCATAGCGAAGGCGGGATGCTGAGAGCCAGGGCCAGGACCAGGGCCCTGGAATCTGCAAACCCAGCCCCTGTCCCTTCTTGGAACCCAGAGGAGGCCCCGTTCCCCAGAAGAGTGTGCAGAAGCCTCCCTGAGCAGGAGCCTCACACAGGGGCTGCCGAAAGGAATAGAAGACACCCAGGGACGCTGGAACTCAGAGCTGCGACCACCATTCTTCGTGTAAATAGGACCTGGAGCCAGGGGTGATCAGCAGGGCTGTTTAGCAATGACAGTTAGGTTGCAGAAAGATGCTCTTCCTTCTCACACTGCACCCCACACAGTGTTGGCATGCAGGTGCTGGAAGCTTCCTGTAAAGTGCGTGGTCCTTTGCAAGAAAATAAAAACAAAAATTAGCTTACCATGGCATATTGCATGTACCCAGTGACTATGAAAGTATTTTAATATGTTTTCACTGGCAATTTTTACTTATTTTATGAATTTCTAGATCATCCTCTTTGATCTTGTGCAACTGGGGTGATTATTTTTCTTTTTTGCTATTTTCTAAGAGCACTTTGCACATCAAGGGCCTTCACTACTACATATTATGATGAAATTTTTACTTTCATCATTTTACCTCTGAATTCTGGTTGTGTTAATTTTGTAGTATTTTTATGCACTTCAGTATAGAGTTGCTACAGTTTGTGTCCAGATGTCCCCCCACAGCCTCATGCACTTTTCCAAGGGGCTTTTGCAGAAGCAGCTGAATCTAGAGTTTGTGACTGATTCATGGTTCAGTGCTGGGATTAAGGGCTGGGTGACTGCTGGATCCATCCACTGATTGGATTGGCACCGCCCTAATCCCAGCAGTCTGGATAAGATGAAAGGGGTAGAAAGAGGCTTGTTTCCTCTATTTTTGCTCTTGTTGCTTTTGTGGGCTTCCACCACCATGAACTGTGGCCCTCTGCCATGTGCCACCCTGCCTTGGAGCCAGCTGATTGTGGACTGAAATCTCCACAGACTGTGAGCTAGATAAACCTTTTCCCCTTTGAGTGTGGAATATCTTGTCTAAGCAATGAGAAAAGTAACTAACACAATAGTAGATACATATGTATATTTTTTTAAAATTTGCTTTTTTCTGGTTCTTAAGGACCTCGCTTACATTGAGATGAAGTCAATAAACATTTTATTCTGCTAGAAGTTTCATGATTTTAGTTTAGTTTTTAAAGTTTTAAAAGTTTTAAAGTTTTAAAAGTTTTAAGCTAAGTTTGTTTTGGCACATGCTGTGTGGTAAGAGTTAGGCTTCATTTCTATCTGAATGGTTATCATAAAATTTCCTCCGTCATTTATCAAACCAAGCCATTTCCCTCACTTGGAGGTCTGGGTGGACTTACATCTGTTTCTGGAAGGTGAGGTCCTATGAACACCGCCCTACCCACATCCCACCAGGTTCCCTTCATTGTTTTGAACAAAAATCAGCCCTTGTGTTTGGCACGGAAAAATCTCCTTTCCATCATTCTTCCTTTTCCGTGAGATTTATGCTCCTGGTAATTTCTTTTCCCAGGCAGGTGTGAGTATCCTTCTGCCACACTGCAGAAATGTCCCCGTGAGACTTTGGTGACTGTGACATCGGGCCTGGGGAGAAGGCGCAGCCTCGAGTCTGAGTTGGAGAGTGTGGAAGGCCTTGCGTCAGGGTGTGAGTGCCAGGGGATGGCAGGCGCTCACAGCCTCCTTCCTGCTCCTGGGCTGATCAGCTCCGCTCAAAGCTGGCAGTGCTGGGCGGCGGGGCGAGTTCCACTAGGACAATGGTGGACCAGGCCCGAGGCTTCCAGAGCCGCGCACAGCCCTTCCCGGGCCTGGGGTCTGCTCCCCTTATAGAACCTGGGGCTGAGAATGCAGGCAATCTGGGGTCACCCTCTTCTGTTGTAGGCAACTGGGTTAGATAGAAATATTATAGGCAGTCAGATAGGGCTGGGCCCTTGAAGGAGCCAGTGCGGAAGATGCTTTGTAATTGTGGGAGAGACAGGCACCTCCACTGTGGGCCACACCCAAGACAAGGGATGAAACAAATGCACCCATATCCCTCCCTAGGGATGGACCTCAGGGACTGATATTCTAAATAGGCATGCATCACCTTGAGGAAGCCAGGGAGTCACTGGCCCAACCCCCTACAGGAAAGGCTCTGCTCTGTATTCATGCCCGCTTGCTATGTGACTGGCTTCCCTATTTGATCCCAATTTAATCAACTTTACCTGAGCAATTATACTTGTAATCTCATTGGCTGACCATAGTTTTGTCCATCTCATGCCCACTAGCGAGTTCCCATGTTTCCCACCTTGGGCCTGCCTCACCTCATGGAATTGCTCCATAAAAATCCCTACAAAAGTCAAGGTCCTCAGAAACCCACTGGGGACCCCTTCTGCCACTGTCTTGGACAGAATGTTTCTTTTCTCCAATGATGATATTCTGCTCTGAACCTCCATTGTTCCTAAAATTCGTTCTTCGATTTTAGAGAACACGAACTCGTCCCAGACATCTAGCAGGTTGGGAGTTTCTGTTCCCTGTATCTCTTCGTCCATCAGTTCCTCCGTGCTTTGTGAGTATGTGAGATATGAGTTCCAGGAGAAACCTCATCCAGGAAGCCCCCAGGTCCCCCAGCTGGCTTCGCACAGACGTTTCAGGGGACACTTGCTCACTGTCCTCTAGGTCTCATGGCACGCTGGGCCTGACCCTGTGCCAGAGCCTGTGTGCCCTTTGTGACATGGCCTGGATCCACCCTGGTGGGCTCCAGGCAGTCACCGCAGCTCCTCACAGACTGAAGGGACTGATCTTCCTTTTACTTTGAAGCTCAGTGACATTTAGAAAGTGGAATTGTCACGTCAGCAAATTACTTAACACCTTGGCAAGTTTTATACCAGGTGGCACCGGGCAGCCCTCACTCTGGCCCTGGCTCCCCTTCCTTCCCTGCTGTGCCTCAGTTTCCTCAAAGAGGCTCAGTGAGGGCTGGACGCTAGCGGCTCCCACTCCCCACCTGCTGCACCCTCTGCAGCCCCTGAACAGACCCAAATGCATTCTTCTCTTGCTGCAAGAGTCCTTGTCTCCACGGAGGACATCTTTCTGTCTTCCCAGACTTATTCCAACACCATCACCCCCCAATTTCCACACCCCCCCTTCTCTTTCCTGGGAGACTTTGATATGGGAGCTTTTGAAGAGGAAAGCTGCCTGGTTCCCAGGGAGAGAATTCCTTGTTCTGAGCTATTCTGCGAGGTATTCTTACCGGTGTTTGATTGCCACGGCGATGCTAAGTGGTGATCCTCCTGATTTTTATTAACTTTTCTTCTTTTCATTTTGAAGTGGGTATCAGGTCAGCGTGGGGAGGGCAGAGTGTGCCTTTCCTGGGACAAGATGAAGTTCACTCCGGGCAGACTCCAGCACTGATAAGCTCCCGGCTGAAAAATTGGCTTCCAATCCCCTGCAGGCTCTAATCATTGCTATGCAAATTCCACAGAAAAGAACCGCAGGAGTCCCAGAGGCTGGAAATCAGTTGCATTCAAAAGGGAAGAGATGCCCTGCTCAGGAGTTAGAGAGCCGGGTTCCGGGCTCCACTGAGACTGGAGCAAGACTGCAACTCCTCCCCCAAGTGGAGAGGCCGGCCTCTTAGCACCTGGCTCCCCAGGTTTTACAGGGAGTGGTCAGCTAGGTGCTCTAGCTCCTGCACACCTGTGCGCCGCTTGCTTGCGGGCTGACCCTGCAGGACAGAAGCCCAGGCTGGCCAAGGCCACCGCAGGCCTCCCAGAAGGAGGCGGCAGAAGGTCCAGGTCTGCTTGGGTCACCTGGAAGCTCCCCTCCCAGCACCTTCCAGCCTCTGCCGATGCGGAGAGGGAACCTGTACTGCTGCCAGCCCCATGAATAAACATGAGCCGGGGATGATTCCGTCCCACCAGCCGGCCTGGGCTGCCGCTGCTTCCTGACAGAGCCAACTCTGATTTTGACAGTGGGGTTTTTGCTTTGTTTTTGAATTTCACATCATTAATATTTTCCCCTTCTAAGGTTAGCTCCATGGAGAGTGTGGATAGTCATAGATTTGTCTGTCCATTGTGAGAAGAAGAGACTTGCAGAGCCGGGAGAGGCACTGGACATCACCCAACCTTCTCTCTCCATTGACACCTAGGGAAATTGGGGCCCAGAGAGAGGACTCGGTCTGCTGGAGCTCACTTGGAGACTTAGCAGCTAAGTTGCAGCTTCTAAAAGCTGTATACACGAGAGCCATGCAAATCTGGAGCTGTCAGGATTTTGTTTTTCCAGTCCATCCATCTGTCCATCCATCCATCCATCCATCCATCCATCCATCCATCCATTCGATACAGAACCTTCAGATTATATAGGGGAAATAAATGTAACTCCAAACCTGCTAGCTCTTCAGTATGCCAAATTCATGATCCCCAAAATTGAAGAATGAATTCTAAGGCCCAATGGAGGTTAAGAATAGGAAATGTTAATGAGGGAGAGACAGCTCTTGCCTGAGAGAGACAGGAGGGGCCCAGGTGGGTTGCCACAGACCCCACTTTCCACAGGAAGTTTTATAAACTCACGAGGTGGGTGACAATCACCAGGTGGGTACAACGTGGAACGAAACTGCGATCAACCAATAAGATTACGAGTATAACCGCTTAGGAAATATTGATCCAGTGGGGAAGTGGGTCACGTAGCAAGCGTACATGGAACGAACAAAGAGGTTTTCAGGAAGGGATGGATCCGAGGGTCTTGGTCACCCAGGAGAAGGTGGTGAGGAGGTGAGGAGGTAATAGATGCCTATCTAACACTTAATTGGACCAGGCGTTACCACTGATCTTACTCCTTGGGGAGGCAGGTAGGCCTGGTCATTCTGTCTCCATCTTGGGGCCCCGGCCTTCAACAGATGGGCCTCAGGCCACAGTTGTAACGTTTTTATCTTTTGAACCGACTCTCTTACCAGCCCCAGCCCTGTCTGACTGCCTGCAGTATTTCTGCCTAGCTTAGCTGTCTACAGTACATCCATGCGTCACACCATCCGGGACAGCCATGCCTTCGCCGTGACTGAACTGGGCCAAAGTGGAGGCAGGCAGCTGCTGCTCCCCTGGGTGGCAGGGAGCAGGAAGGGGGAAGGTCACAGACTAGGAAGGCCTTGTGCGCAGGCCTGTGGGTGAGCTCTGGGCACACGCGTCCTGCAGGTGGGGTGCAGATGGACGCCCCTGGGGTGGAAGGTCAGAGGTGGCAGACTGCACTGAGCACAGCTGAGTGAAGCGCCTGGGAAGGAGACCTCTGAGGGGCCCAGGTTTCCCCTCCACGGTGCCTGCGGCTGACTTGGGATGGGGCCAGCGGTGCAGAGCCGTCACGGTGTAACCCTGCAAGGTGAGAACGGTGCTCACCCACACAGAGTGACACTCACCTAGCAGGGAGCTGGCAGGGTAGGGACTGGAAACCGATCCAGACAACAGTCTGAGGATCAGATGCTGGGAGAGCAAGCTGAGATAAGGCCGCTGAGGAAGGCAGAGCTGGCACACAGTCGTAACCTAGGGGGTTATCTGCCCCGCCAGGCAGAAATCCCGCGCATCTCTGCTGGGAAGAACCTACAAATTAACAAGTCATTTCCGAACCTGGGTCCTAATCAATAGCAAAGAGAAAGGCAAACCAAGGTGCTGATTCATGCCTGCATGGGCTGCTAGACCCTGCCCCAGATGACCTTGAAAGGATCCTTTCGCCTTTTTTCCAAGTTTCAAGCAGTTCTCTTGAAACACACAAAACCTCTTGCAGACCCAGGGTCCTGTCCTACTTGGGTTCTTCCTCTGCTCCATGGCGGGTGGTGAGGACATCCCTAGGCTCACTTGCTCGTCTGCTGGACGTGATGGCCTCACAAGTAGCAAATCACAGGCTTGTCCCTCAGACTGAGCAAGTGCAGGCTTTAGGGCCTGGCCCGTCTGAAACCCGAGATGTGCCGTCTGTAATTACAACAGCTAGAACAGTGGCTGGAGGTTAATTAGGGAGGATCCAGCTCCACAGTGACTTCATGGAGCTGCAGGGTCGGAGCAGAAAGTACAGAGAGGACCGGATGCGCAGGGGCTGCTGAAGGCGCAGGCTTGTGTTCACAGACCTACTCGAGGTGCTCTTGGGCCAGCTTGGGACGTGGCCTGAGGCTCCGCCATGGGGACCTGGAGCTGCTCAGGCCACAGGGGTGTTGTGAGCAGGTCTGGGGGTTTGTCACCAGCTCTGCCTTCCAGACCACCTCCCGGCCTCCTGCTGCTGTCCCTCTGGTTGGCACTGTCCACCCGCCTCTGCAATGCGGAAGGCAGAGGGCTGCCTCTGTCCGCAGGGGCCCAGTGGGGTTCGGGTCTCACCTTTTGGAGGAACTAAGCCTGATGGGATCCAGATAAGTGGGGATGGCGGAGAGGCCCCGAGGGACCAATGTGTGTGGCAGTTCTGACCCATGGTGCAACCTGAGAAGCCTGGTGCTGCTTTTGTCCCTGAGCTCATGCCCTGGCTCTGAGGAACACCTAAACCCCAAGGCGGAGAGCCCCTGACACCCATCTTATGGTGACACCATCTGGGCATGAGGGACACCACAGGTGGGACAGCTGGTGGCTCTGCCTTTAGGACCAACATCCTCTGACGTCAGGACCCCAGACCTCTTTTAAGCACGGAGGGGACGAGATCTGGATGGGCCACAGGGCTGGTAAGTGGTGCGAGTGCAGGGCTTCCCTGAGGGCAGGGCTCACAGAGCCAGTCTCAGCCAGGGCTCAGGGTCCTGTCTTGGCTTGTCCCTGGACCGAGGTTGGAGGTGCTTCAGCCTCTCCATCGTATGTCCCTGGAGTTGCAGGCATTGGGGTGGGCCAGGGGTCCTGACATCTCCAGACGTCCCAGGCCCCCAAACCCAAAGATCTGGGATCTCCCTGCTGGCAGTCTCTGGTCCCCAGCTCTGGCTGCAGGGAGGAGCGAGGAGCGCATTGCTCCCTTCCCAGGTGAATCCTCGGACACCCACCTCCAGTCTGCCGCATCTCCTGGCGGGAACGCGTGGCCCTTTCTTCTGCTCCGGCCCAGTGGAGGACGCCTGGGAGTTGGGGTGCACCGGGGACTGAGTGAATTTTATCTTGGCCATGTGTCTCTGGGACTTTGGATGGGTGACTTACCCTCAAGTGATAAAGATGATATCTGCAACTGGTCTGCGGGTTTTGCATGGAGTGTGTGGGAGATAACAAGGAAGAAGTGGAGTCCAAGGGTTACGGCAGGAGGCAGAGGAAGGCGCAGTAAGAAAAGAATAACAATGGACAATAAAACAGCACAATTATAATAATGTGCTGCTGTAAAAGTGGTATACATTTGGGCTCCTCCTGTGAAAAGATCTATGGTGCTGAGAAAGGGGAAGAACGTAACTCCTACCCTGCTAGATGTCAGATGCCCTGAGCTCGTGTTCCCTGAAACTGATGAATGAATTTTAAGGAACACCAGAGATGAAGAGAACGAAAAATTTACTAAGATAGCTCCTGAGAGACAGGAGGGGACCTGAAAGTGGGTTGCCAATGAGCCCACTTCACAGAGGAAATTTTATAGAGCAAGATCACGAGGTGGGTACAAAATTGTCAGGTGGGTGCAGCGTGGGTCAAAACTATGGTCAACCCGTAAGACTACAGCTACAGCCGCTTAGGTAATACTGATCCAGTGGGGGAGTGGGTCACGTAGCAAGTGCATGGACAGAACAAGGACCTATCCTGGAAGAGATGAGTCGGTCACTCACTGAGGTGACTGATGTCTATCTAGAATTTACTAGGCCAGGTGATACCAATTATAGTGTAATTGCTTATGCCTCGGGGAGGCATGGAGGCCTGGTCATTCTTGAGGCCTGGCTGTTGACAGATGCGTCTCCAGCCACAGTTGTGCCATGTTCTCTTCCTCTGCACTGACTCCCTTGAGGGTCCAGCCCTGTCTGGCTGCCTAGAACATTTCTAGGTAATGCAGCTGTCTGTAATACAGCACTATGCTGCATCTTACAGTACTACGCTGTGTTTTGGAGACCTATTGACCCAGGGACAGAACCTCCCAGGGAAGTGTCCTCTGGCCGTGTGGCCTCCTGGTCCCACTCATTCAGGGACTGGCCCACTGGCCCCATTCTCCTTGGGGACTGGAGTCCAAGTGCTCCATACTCGCTTGCTCCATGCTGCACTCCTCCTCCTCTGCCCTGGGCCTTCATCGCCTGCCCCTCAGGTGTCCCTGTGACTCACCAAAGTGTATTTATGCCCCTGAGAGATGTGTCCTCCTCACTTGAGGCCCTGAACTCCCTTTTCTCAGAGCAGACTCCTGAGAGCACTTGTGATTGTAATGCCTGCCCCTCTGAGCGGCAAACCTCCAACCTGGGGCATTACCCTGGAGCTGTCCTGGGCATGGTGACCAGCAGAAAGCTGCTGCTGGGCCCCCGGGCAGGGAGGAGCCTCATCCTGCGGCAGGGCAGCCAGCAAGCACAGACGGTCACACTGCCCGCCGAGGTCCGAGGTCCCAGACACTGAAGGCCCCACCTCGTCTCTGTGGGTCGAGTACAGTCTCGCTCCCACAGGGCGGCCATCTTGTGTCCAGTTGGCCTTCCTCTTCCTCACCTGCCTGCCTCTGCCCAGCCATTTGTCCTCTGCGAACTTCACCATTTATTGACATGTTTTCAGGTTCCTCATGGTCTCTCACCTCCCACAAGCTTGTGGCCCCTGAGGCATCCTTGATGCACCTAGCCCAGGCCGCACGCTGCGGGTGTGTCCCCCACACTGTCTCCGTGTGCGATGGGCTGAGCTAAGGGAGAGCACCAGCCTGTCACCAAGGAGACAGGACTTGTCTGGCCCACTGCTGTATCCACAGTCACCAGCTAACCCCAGGTATGGGGACGCAGCATGTTCGGCCCTCTGCAAAGAGGACTGAGGTCAATGGCGTCCACAACGGCGGGGCCATTCGGGGCCAGATCTGCCCATTCCCACTTCGGCCTCTTTCCACACCAGGCGCCAAGCTCTGGCTGGAGTCACCATCAGCACCTGTTCTTCTCCTGATGGGCAGCACCCTGCCCAGGTGACAGCACCCTGCAGGGGGCCAGGCTTTGGGAGGGTGAGCGGTGTACACAGCCTTGCTGAGCCCTGGAGGGGCCTCTAGCCCCCATGGGGGCCAGTGAGGTAGTCAGGAGGTATTCAGGCTGGGCTGGGTGATGGTAGCCTGACCTCCACAAAGCCAGGCATCCGCAGTGTCTTGGTCCCTGTCATGCTGGACTAACAGGGCATCTGAAGGAGAGAAGCCTACTTAGTTCACGTTCTGCAGGGTGGAAGTCAGGCCTGGGTGGCTGTGTCAGGGACAGGTCCTGGCCCAGCAGAAGCAGCCAGGTGGATCTGGCGGAGGAGACAAAGCAGAGAGGCAGCCTCACTGGTGCTGCCTGGCTCAGCCTGCAGGAACCTCTGCCCCCGCCACTTGAATTGCAGGTTCAAGGCCTACCCCTGGCCCACAGAGGAGCTGGATTTCATCAGGAGCTTGGAAGGAGACAGCATAGTCAAGGCCAACAGAGGCTGGAGCCCCAAGTGCTTCCAGCTCTGAGATTCCCTAAACCGGATATGCCCAGGTGTCGGGAGCCTCTCCAGGCCCCGAAGGAGGACTTTGACAGGGCTGACAAGTGACACTGCCCTGCAAGTGAAGGGACACTGGGAGACGGGAAATCTCGGGGAAATGGTTGGTCCCAGGAAGAGGCTCAGGTCAGGTTCCCACCAGCTTCTGTGGGGTCTCACGTTCTGTCATGGGCAGTGCCCCGCAACCCTCTGTGCTGCTCTGTAGAGCGCTGGATGCAGCAGATGCTCTGTCCTTGGGCGGAGGGTGGGGGCTGGGCCACAGCTATGTGGCCCTCTCCCCCATCCAGGGAGGTGTCTCCTCCCCCAGGTGGGTGTGGAGGGCAGAGCCCCCCGCAGGAGGAAGTGGGAGCCACCTACTGGGTGCCCTGGTCTTTCTCTGCGGAATGAGGTGGCCGCCTGCCTGGTCCTCTTGTGGGCTCATGGACGCCGTGAATGTGTCCAACCACATGTTATGGACCAGGCCCCTGTGGAGGGGCTGAGCTCACCGCTGTACATGCTTGACCCTACAGGGAGAGAGGAGGGAGCCATCCAGAGAGTGCCCGGGATGCACAGCAGGCACTGTGCACAGTAGGGCAGGCACGGGTGACTGTCCTCCTTCTGAGCCCCGTGCCGGCCCCGCCTGGCAGTGCTCCCTGTGCCCTCTGAACGGTCCTGGAACTGTCCTCTTAGGATACTACGTTCTTGTCTTCCCCAAACTCTCTTCCCTACACGTTCTGTAAACCACACCGACACCTTCAGATGGGCCACCCTGAGCCCATGTAGCTGAGCTGAGGCCAGGAGCTGGGCCACTTCTCTTGGCCTCTGGGAAGCCAGAGGGCTGGGCACCGGGTGTCCCCTAACCTGCCCTTGACAGATCTCAGCCATGCATCAGGGACCCGTTTCTACTCTGC
Organism: Chinchilla lanigera; assembly: GCF_000276665.1. Lineage (NCBI taxonomy): Eukaryota > Metazoa > Chordata > Mammalia > Rodentia > Chinchillidae > Chinchilla > Chinchilla lanigera. The sequence goes on from NW_004955413.1 coordinate 31,377,387, forward strand.
TGTGGGACTGGGCAGCGGCTGCACGTCCTCTGGTCCTGCACCGGACACAACCAGAGGACCTTCCAAATGGAAAGCTCCCTGCGCAGCTCAGCTGGATCCCAGCTCCTGACAGATACCCATCGCGAAGGTGTTCTGATTGTTTTCCTTCCTCCTTGATAAGGTTTTGAAAGTAATAAAGAAAGGAGCCCGAGGAAGCCAGATAACAGGATTAAAGTGAAAAGAGGAAACAACATCCCGGGATGTTTCCGATGCTCTGCGATGACCCGAAGGCAAATCCTTCCTTTTAATTGTCACTAAAGGGTTTATACAATTTCCTGCTCGGATGTAAAGTGTCCTGACAAGCACAGCATAATTAAAGTGTGCTCCAAAGGGAGCTCAGGTAGCCTCTGGAGATCCTGTCCAGGACTCCTCCTGCTTTCATGCTCTTGCAGCAGCCTTGTCAGGAGGCAGGAGACCCAGGGGCCCGGGGCCAGGACTGATTAAAATCCCCAGGACTGGAAGGTTCCAGGAAGCCCCCTGCGGTGGCAGAGCTGGGTTGCAGCTCTGTTCCTCTGTCAGAATGTCGGAGCTGGCCGCCCTCGACTGGGAGATGCTGCTCTGGTTGGAGCGGCCCCACACCGACCATCGCTGGGCAAGGCCTGCTGATGCTCCTGATGGAGAGGATGGGAGGGTGTGCAGGGCTCGCTGAGACAGGACACCCAGGCAGCAGTGTGCCAGACAGAGTGGGCACAAAGGGAAGGTAGAATCAGGGCTGGGACTGAGGAGTGGAGATTAACGATGTGGTTAAGGCTCCCCTGAACTTCCACTGCTGCTGTAGGAAATGGTTGCAAGCCCAGTGTTTAATGGAACATGGATTTATTCACTTACAGTGCAGGGCCCTTGGTTGTGGTCCTCCTCCAACCTTTAGGGGAGAGTCCATTCCATGGAGGCCACCTGTGTTTGGTGGCTTGTCACTGCTCTGTCTTCACAGCCAGCAGCATGGCATGGTCAGGTCTCTCTGTGACCTCCATCACCCCATGTCTCTCTCTCACCTCCTGCTGTCCTCCCGCAAGGACCCCTGTGCTCACATTAGAGCTGCCTGGATGACCTGGATAGTCCCCCATCTCAAATTCCTTAACCACATGCTCAAAGTCCCTTTTGCCATGGAGGGTAATATGGTCACAGAGTCTGAGGATGAGAAGTGGACGTCTCCTCATGGTCTTCATTCTCCCCAGGACCAGGGAAGAGCTATGATCACTGCTCTTGATGTATGAACTTGAATGGCTTAAGAGATGCTTAGCAGATTAGTGGACATGGTCCTGGGTGTGTCTGTGGATGACTGACACATAAGCCAGCAAACTGGGGGGAAGACTCAACTCAGTCGTGGGCAGCACCAACCAGTGGATCATTAGTCTGGATGGGATAAATGGAGAAAGAAACATCCTTGTTTTAGAAGAGCTCCAGTATTTGCCATCACCTCTGAATGTCAGTCTGCAGTTTCTTCCACCTTCTCATGCAGCTTTACACTGGTGACTCCCCAGAGAGCTTCCAGGCCTTTGACCTGGGACTGATTTTATGACCTTGATCCCTCTTGTTCTGAGTCTTCCATCTTTTTGCCTGAGTAGCCACTGGGTCACTGGGCTTTCTAGCATCCAGACTGCCACTGTGAACTCTCCTGCCTCTGTTTCCATAAGCTACCTGATCAACCCTTGTGTTCGTCACTTTCTCATAGTTGAAACACAATATTCAACACCCACAACTCTAAGGAGGAAAGGCTTATTTTGGCTCACAGTTTGTAGAGGTTTTTGTCCGTATTGGCTGGCTCTGAGTCAGGGCGGCATGGCGGAGGAGAAATAGTTCACGGCAGGCAGGTAGGAAGCAGAGAGAGATCAGGGAGGAGGAGGGAGACAGACCTTCCAAGCCATACTCCCAGTGATCATGTCCTCCAATCAGGTTTCATGTCCCAACATCACATTTAGCTATAAATTCATCGGTGAACTAATCCACTGGTGAGTACCTGATCTAGTCACCTCCCCAAAGCCCTGCCTATGAGGACAGGAGGCTTTGGGAGGACATCTAGTTATAAACCACAACAGTCCTCTTGCATAATTACACATATACTTTCTATTGATCCTGTTCCTCTAGGGAAGCTCAATCAATACAGGAGCCAGTTTGCAGGAGGATGTCATGAAGTTCATGCTTAAAGGGAAGGGGTCTGCACACTCGGGATTTTTGTTTTCCAATGGTGGAAAATACTATTAAAAGAAAACCTTAGGTGTGTTACGGTCTAGCAGAATTTAATGAACCAGGCAGCCCCAGACACAGGCAATCTGGTTCTGCCAGAGATGGTTGTAGGGAAAGTGTCCCTGTGCGAATTCAGGAGCAGGGAAAAGAGGTCAGTGATTGCTTAGGGTGGAGCAGTAACTCTGGACAAGTAACTCTATTACAACAAAGAAAATCAAAAAACCACTTCAGAATTCTCACCCTAAGAGAGTCATTCTGCAGGAAAATTTGCTTTGTTCCCCTATAACTAACAACCCCAGGGAAACATGGCCATTAAGCTGTTTGGGTCAGTGAGAGCAGCAGTGGTGTCCCATCCCCAAGGACAGAAAGGCACTGGTGGATGGAGTGCACTTCTATCCCCACCCGCCAGGGGACAGGATGGCGGGATTCAGGCTGTGTGAAGGCCGGTGGCTGTCGCAGCTGAGCGTGTGAGTTCCTCTGAAGCTTTCAGTCCATGAGTTTAGCAGTACACTTTCCCTTTTCCAGAGACATGACAAGGCCTATGTTGTTTTTCTGTCCTCCCAGCTGAGTTCCGAGGCTTCTCCTGGTGAAGGCCAAGCCCTGGCAAGGCCTTCTCCAGTGCAGAGAGGACACCAATGCCTGCGAATGTGCAGGGTCACTGTCCCCGGCCAGCTATGCATGGGCATTTGAACCTCAGCCTGAGTAAGGGTGTCCTGCCCCCCAAGAGGGGTAGGCATCACCAGCTCACTGAGGCTCAGATAGAGCGGAGAGGCAGAGGCAGGAGAATATGAACCAAGATGTGCCCTGTCCCCTACCCTTGGGCACTGGTGGGCACGGTTCAACCTCAGGCTTTTGGTCTCCAGGATGCATACCCACGCCCTGTGCCCCAGGAGCCAGGCCTGAGGGTCTCACCAAGGGATCCAGTCTCCCGCCTGTGGGGTAGCACCACATCGCCGTCTTTCCAAACATCGGGCAGGTGTCTGGGTCTCCTTGCCAGCACCTAGTTACTGCCCCTCTGCCTGTGTCCCTGCACAGCTCTGCCCAGTGGCTCTGAGGACTCCATGCAGCACAGGGCAATGGGCCTGTCCTGGGAAATAGCCCTTACCAGCGGCGAGCAGCAGTATCCAGTATCCTCGTGTTGCACAAATCCAGTGACTGGTATGGAACAGGATGCTGCAAAGGATTTTGGGTGGAAAGCCGCCTGCAGCAGCAGGAGGCGGAGGCCTGGGGATGCATGGGGACGTCCCGATGTCTTTGTTTCACTACAGACTCCCGCATGTGGACTGGAGCCTGGTGCTCCCAGTCCCTGGCACTCACCCTGAGGCTCCTTGGTACAGAGGACTGGTCTCTGCTTTATCAAAGAAGGGAGTGAGGCCAGCCCTGTTTCTGCTGGGGACCTGCCTTCCAAGGCTTCCTAGGTTACAGCCCTTGGGGACATGTCCCTCCCAGGGATGTGTCCATTGGCTCCTCCTCTGCTGGAGCCCTGGCCCCAGGAAACTGCCATCAGCTTCCACACTGGGTCTGCTGCCTTCAGAGTCTCCCCATGGAAAGAGCAGACATGGGCATGACCGACTGCCTGCTTTCAGCCTTTCTGCCCCGTGGTTCCCGGGGCTCCCGTCCACAGTGGCTCTGCAGAACCTGCCTTTCCTCACTCACAGTCCTGGATGTGACCTGCATGAGGAAGACCCTGGTCCAAAGGAGCAGAGGACATCCCTCTGTCCAGGAGAGAGAGCAGGGTTCAGGGGTCTCCGGTGCTGCCAGCAGCCATGAAGTGGATGTGAGACCTACTGGACACTCAGGACTCCTCGTTCTCCTGCACCCTGTGCGAGATGCAGAGCATCTGAGTGTGTAAGCCCCATGTCACGTGCTGTATTCTTTCATCCCTTTCAGTTTTCACTTTCTCCATTACCAGGTATTGTGGGGTTCAGAGAGGGTCAGCTCCCTCCTGCAGGGGTTGAATGCGCGGAAACGCCACTGCAGAGGAGATGAAGTTCTTCCCACGACTGCTCAAGGACACAGGGCTGGCCACGGTCATGACACTGTCCTGGTAAGGAAGGGGCCGCTTGGGGGTCCTGCAAGCACTGCTGACTCTGGGTGTGGCCATGTCAAACCCCTGTCCCAAGGTCTGCAGGATCTTGTCTTCCCCTGGGGCCTTGGAGTCCCCACCAGGCACCGTGGCATCTCCACAGGGTCAGTCTGTAATGTGGCTTGCAGTGGGGAGCCAGGGACTGAGAGACAGGACCCACAGGAAAGAGTCTGTGGTGCAGATGGCAGCAGACAACAGGGACAAATGACACATTCCAGAAAAGGCATGCAGAGCTGGAAGGACAGATGGTGATGACCTCTGCATTCCTTGTTTACCTCCTGCCGGTTCTGTGCTGGTCACATCTCACGGTGCCGATGGGATGTTTTCAAGATCCTGGAGAACAACTCTCATCACCAAAAAGTTGACTCAGGAGGCACTGAGGAGCCTCGGCTTTTACAATAATTTGATTTACTAGAGTCCTACATTGAAACTACTTCCAGGAGTGGGGGTGTAGCTCCTTGGGGAGCATCTACCTAACACAGTGTGGCCTGGGTTTGAGCCCTAGCACCACAAACAAAGTGAAACAAAACAAAATACAAACCCTCTTTATCCTTTTAGATTCAACTTTGATTAATGTTTGATCCCTTTTATTAACACAGATGATTAAATTCTCTTAAGTATTTAAGCGGTATCAATATACATAATATATTTGGGTTTCTTTCCAATTGTTGGACTAGCAAATAGACCTTCTGTGCATTTCGATGGTGCTTGTAAATCTAATAAGTTAAGCTAACAAATACGGAGCATCTTTAATTCTCTGTGTTTCAATAAGCTTTGTGAACTTAGTAACAGTCTCTTGTTCCTCTCAGGAGAATCTTTCCTTTAAACAATCAGGGGTGAAAACAGCAGTGTTTAAAGTGTGAAGCTCCAGTGAATGAATGAGTGTGATGTGTGCTAGCAAAAAGCTCCCTGTTACCGAGACAAAAATAACCCGGAGGGGGTGCTATCCCCCCACAGTGTGCTTGCTGCCCTTACTCCTAGCCCCATAGACTTTCTTCTCTCCATGTGTGTAAGTACGTGACCACATGCTCAGGACTGCTTCATGTCCGGCCCCTTTTCAAACAGCCCTAAGCTGTGTTTTGTGAGAGACAGAGTGTGGCTTTAAGGTTAACAAGAGCCACACAACCTACTCACCCAGAGATATGTGTCACTTAGCAGTATGATGTACCCAGGCCCGGGGATTTCCTTCCCTGGCCTAGGGATTACCCAGTCTCCATGACAACTTCTGGTTGCCCTAGAAACAAGGCCACTCAGCATAGAGGCAAGTTTCAAGGTTTCTGAACCTTAAAACTTACCTTCCAAGAATAGTTCCAGCTCCCGTGTGAAAGGACACCTGGACCGTGGGCAGGTGAAAAGCCCGGCCCGACTTGGAGCGTGGTTCTGAGGGTGAGCCTCCAGGCCAGGCAGCATCGCACCCTGCCCGTGTCTGGGTCTACTCGAGTCCGTCTTGCAAGAGCTTCCAGAGTGATCTCCATGGTGGTCAGATGGTGTCTGAGACTTGTCTTTGTTGTGAAGCAGATCAAAGTGAGAAAGCTCCCAGGGAGGATGGATACCTAGGTCCACCTGAGTTCCCCCAAGTTGGACAAGGGTATCTGAGACATTTATCTGTTCTTCATTCTCCCCATCACAGGGGAGCATCCCAGTCCATAGTAAGAACCCACATTGATTTGCCTCCTGCTGTGGGCACTTGGGCCGCTTGCAGGAAGAAGGAGCATTTATCTGTCAGTTGCTTCCTTATCTGCCCAGTAGCCTCCTGCTTGGATGATGCTTTTGTCCCTTGTGGCCACGGGATGGAACTCCTGCCCACAGGACGTGGCTGGGTTTGTTTTGGCTGTGTGGTATCCACAGTGTCCTGAACCCCTGTACGGCTCCTCCTGGCAGCTCTGCCCAGCGTCCCTGCTGCTTCTTGTCCTCATGCTGGCCTCACCCTACGCCACTGGTTTCTAAAATCCCAGCCACTTAAGGGAGAGCTCAGCTGTGGTTCTTTGGGGTTTTAAAATGCATTTCACCTGATGGCTAGAGTTGGACACTTTTTTTGTATTTCGTGGCCATTTTGCTCTCCTATTTAACCTATGTTATTATTTTATGAAGTACCTGTTCAAATCTTATGCCTACTTTTCATTCGCCTATTTCTCTTCCATTAAGAAAGCAGTAAACAGTATTTTTGCACGTTAGCCATCTTAACTCAAACAGAAGGCAAACACGTCCTTCTCGTCCACAGCTTGCAGCCGCACTGTTTTCATGTCACCTGTTGGTGCAAGAGGCTCTTGCTCTGACGCTGAAGATTGTTAATGAAATTGGATTAGGGTGTGATGACCTATTCCATCTCGTGTTCTAGATTTAGGGTTTTACATTCATGTGTTGGTTTAGGAACCACTGAGTGATGGGGTGAGGTAAAGGTTAAGCCTCTTCTTCCCAGTGATCATCCAAGTTCACGGGGGTGGGGGTGGGGGGTATTTGTCACTGCAGTGCCACCTCATCGTGTCGATTGTGTGATCCACTGTCAGGTGCTGGAAGCAGACACAACGAGCTTGTCCCTTCAGGAGTGCAAACCAGCCAAAAATCACTCCCAGGAGATGCAAGAGTGAAGAGAGTGTCCTTACCTGCAGCAGGTAAGAAAAGCACAGGAGGTAATGCCCAAAGCAGTGCCTCCCCAGGAGCAGAGTGAGGGGTGCTCACTGGGATGCCCTTACACACTCCCATGGGAAGCGGGTTTGTTCCTGAGCACACCCAGTCTGATGGCATGTGTTTTCCTCCATTGCCTCTGCAGTAATGACAGGTACAATGGCTCTGGGTAGAGAACTCTGTAGTAATGAATTAATTAGTAATTACTCAAGCTCACTAAGAGGAGAAGAGAAGCATGTCTCCATGATTTCGGCTGTCTTCTTGTAAGTTTCTCGGGAGGCCTCACCTGAAACCAAAAGCAATCGTAGAGGACATTTGCAGCCACTTATACAAGTGGTCAGCAGCTCGGTCCTGTGCCCAGAGGTGATGCCCTGAGAACACCTGGGAGTGATGGTCTCCCACCTCTCGGTTCTGTTTTGCTGATCTCTGTCTTGCCCAGGCAGATTTCACAGTATCTTTTTATCCTTCACTTACTCCCTTGATGCCCTGCTATTGACTGAAATCCACAGCTAACATTAGGGCCCACGCTTGTGTTACACATTTGGTAGACTTTAGCACATGCATGATGTCATGTGTCATGTGGCCGCACAAGATGCTTTCTCTGCCTTGAATGTTCTCCTTACTTCACCTTGCCACCACTCCCTTCAGACCTCTGGTGTCTCCCTTCGGGGCTTCTCCCCAGCCCTCTCTGCTTCCTGCTTGCCATTAGGTGAGCATCTGATCTTCCACCAGAACTCTCTACCAAGCCGTCCAGCCCTGGAGCCAGCCCACCCTCCTCTGAAGCAAGAGCCAACCTGACCTCTTCTTCCTTTGTTTGCTGATATTATGTCTCAGTGACAAGAAAGTGATTAAGACAGTACTGAATTTTAGTTCCTGACACGACTATAAATGGTGATTTTTTAAAAATTTATTTTCTAGTTACTGTTGTTGGGGTAAAAACAGAATTTATTTAGCATTTTGAGCTAAGTCAAGAACTTTTGAATTCCAATAATACTCACACCTTTTCTGCTGATTATTTGGATTTTCTTTCATGCAGAAGTATTACACTTTTAATTTTTCTTTTCCAATTTTTGTGCATTTAACTTCTTTCTTTATTATAGAAAATATCAGAAGTTATTTTCTCTTTCCTGACCACAGGGAGAAAATGTCAATGTTTACCCTCTCTGGCCCAGAAGATACGATGTTTGCTGTGAAGACATTTTCTCTTTCTAAAGGAGATCCTTTTTTGGAATTAGTAAGTTTCATTCTCCTCTTGAGTAGGTACTCGTGGTGTCATGAATGGGAGTTACTGTTTATCCTTTATACTTTCTACAGCTTAAAGTGTTTTATCGCCTGTAGGTGTTTTGAAGAACTTCCCATCAAGTCGTGATGCTTTTTAAATTAGAGACTAAAGCTTTTCAGTAAGCCAGATGTTACCACTGGTCTTGTCTAATTTTAGGAAGTTGTGCTCTGCAAGGAATTTAAAATTTCAATTTCCGTGCAGTCTACAGTGGTGTATCCTTTTAATTCCAGTGCTTTCTTTCCTGCTCATGCCGTTAGATACCTCTACTAATTTAACTTCACTGTTGTTGTGAAGTGTTCCTGTTTACTAGTAGTTCTTATTTTACTTTCATGATGAATGTACCAGATTTCTATTGGTTAGTGCTCTTACATGGTCTGTCTTGTCTCAGTGCTTTTATGCAGGCTATATATCCTTTGTCTTTAACATGCATCTTCCTTAAGTAAGACATAGTAGAGTCTGGTTTATCATCCGGGATGACAATTTTGCCACTTACTTTGATGACACAGTCCCATTACATTTAATATAATTGCTGGTACATTTTAAAATTTAACTACATGTTCCCATTTATTTCCTATTTATCCCACTTACTCTTTTTTTCTTATTTTCACTTTTCATATTCTTTTGGATAGGTCATTATGAGAATTAAGTGATTGTCTCTACTCCTACTCCTAGTGATTGTCTCTACTCCTACTCCTACCTATATGGTTTTAGACACACATGCCTTATTAATCTTTCACTGATTATATTGGGGTTTAACACATTGGAAAACTTGTCTTAAACTAGGACTTTTACCATGTCCATGACCGTGCACAGACCTGACCTGACTGAGTCCGGTACCTGAAACTCCTGACACTCACCAGAACCTCTCCCGTGCAGTTCCTTTTCCTGCTTCTGGCTTCCTCTGTGGATTGTAGATGAGGTGCCGCCTGGCCACCCCTGCTGCCCTCCCGACACCCACAGGTCCTCTTCCTCATGTGCAGCTCTTAATGAATAGTGTCATTTTACCTTCACATTATCTCTGGAAGATGAGCTTAATCACCCTTGTCCAACAAGAGTATCGTTCACACAAAATGCTAAAGTGCAAAATGCTGAATGTGTTTCTTGCTAGGTAGGGGAGACGTGTGCTGGTAGGACACTGTCACCCTGAATGAAGCACAGTGCTCATCCTGTACAGGGCTTGGGGAAGCTTGGCGGGTGCAGACAGGCCGGGTTTGGAGGAGGAGAACCCAGGGCCTAGATGACCTTGGCTGGGGTGCCAGTTGGGGGAGGTGTGAGGGGCTGCCATGAGCAGCTGTCTCTTGGAAATATGGGTACTGGTGGGAATCCATCCTCAGTGGCTCAAAACAAGCTTAAAATCAGCCTTGGTAATGACTTACTGCCACAACCCTATAGCAACCAGTGTAGTCTTTTCTTGAATTTGGACTTTTATGTAGACTTGAATTTGAAGATAGTAGAGAAATTTTGTGCTCATGTGCATTCCATTCGTGAGAAAGCTGAGTCTCAAACAGGTGAGCAGGTCTCCCAGGGTCAAGTGATCACCACGTGGGAAGTGAGAGGTTTGAACTCAGAGCTTTCCAGCGTCTGTGTTTGGCTCACACGCCGTGATTGAGTATTATTATTATTGTAGCACCTTCAACTGGCAGATTCATAACAGGGTCCTCATGCTCCCAGGAGCCTCCTTGGCCTGTTAGCGTCACTGTTCCCTCTGTGACTGCTTTTGTTTTATTTTGTTTTCTTTTCACACTGGATCTTAACTCATCCCCCACCCTTTCATCTGCCAAGTCATTCTTCCTAACACACTGGTATGTGTCAAATATTTATGCAGTTTTGAAAAATCTGATTGGCAAGGGTTATGAATTCTCCTAAACTTCCATACATCTAATTGTGTCGTAGATCTCATTTGTTTTTAATTTTTTTTCACCAATGTTTTTTTAAAAGCACCAGCATTTCCATATAAACCCGTAGCCTTTGCATGCTGGTAGGTGTCAACCACATCTCTCCTCCTCCAGCCTTGTCTCAGATATCAGGCTCACCTCAGGGGCTCACCTCAGGGGCTGTCCCAGCACACCCATACCATGACTTCCTTACACCTGGGGCCTTACATGTTTGATTAATCTGCTTTCCCATTACTGGGACACAATCCTCAACACCCACCACTTAAAGGAGAGGAGGTTAACTTTGCTTATGGTTTCAGAGGGTTCAGTTCACGGTAGTTGGCTCCAAGGTAGAAATGGGATGGTGGAAAAGAATGGCAGAAGGAAGAGGCTCACCAAGAAGCACAGAAAAGGAAAGGAGGAGCCAGTGACAAGAACGTATCCTTCAGAGTCAGACCCCCAGTGACCACCTCTAACCAGGTGCTACCTCCTAATACACTCTATGAACTCATTAGCAGATGAATCCACTGACGAGTATAACACCTTAGTGATTCAAGCACCTTCAGAAAGTCTCTGAACATATGTGACTTTTGGGCTACATTAAAAAAAATCTAAACCAAAATCTGAATGTTCCTGGATTTTCACCCAGGGTTGGGACTGTTGGGTCTTAATTTCATTTTGCACAGCCAGTTTGCCAGACTGGTGTGGTAGACTGCATTCCTATCAGCAGTGTACTAAGTTTTCCTCTGGCTACATCCTCTCCAACACGTCTCCACCCTTTAAAAGTTTTGTCGGCCAGATGGATAGGTGCAAAGTGTAATCTGGTCATAGTTGTAGTCTGCACCTATGTGATTGCTAGTGAAATTAGTTCCCCCTTTATCATGTGTGAGCTTTTACATTTCCCTTCTGGAAAGTCTTTTTTAATATACCTAAGCAAGTTTTTAAAATCTGTGGTCTTCATCTTTTTAACTTTCAATAACACCTTGGTGTTCTACAGGTGAATTTTTCTCTTCTTTTTTAAAGAAGCTGATTGTTTTCATCCAGTCTGCACCCGCTCTGTCTGTTGATCCCACCCTTCCCCATCCTGACTCAGGGGGGCTGTTGGGATGAAATCCCTTTGTTTTTCACCGCAGACTCTGCACCTGCAGGTAGTACATGGCAGTGCAGAACCGGTTCAAGATAAGCATTTCTCCAACAATTTATCCTGTTAGGTTTATTGTTATGCCTTTTGCACTGAGGTTCTCAGCTGATCTCTGTCTGGACCATTTTCTGCAGGCTGTGAGGGAAAGTTCCAAGTTTCGCTCTGCCTACAGGGTGCAGCCGCTGTACTCAATAACAGCTATTAAAACAATCTCAGTGCAGAATGGGTCACCTCTCACACAAAACGGGTCCCCGAGCGCACATGAGTCTGGCGCTGAGCTCTCCGTCTTCTTCCACTTATGTGTTTTATATTTCTGTACCAAAACAACACTTTCTTTTAAAAAGCTAGTATGTTGTAAAATTTCTCCTTTTCGTATAGAACAGTTCCTCTTGCATTCTCCCTAGGCTTTTCTGAAATTGTTTATTTTTTCAAAGACCTTTATTCTTTCCTATGAGTGTTAGAATTACATTACTGGGGTCTCCAAAATTTATTCCTGAAAAAAATTAGACTTGTTTTTGGGCACACCATAGGTTTTCTTGTGATTGTGAACACTGTGTTGTTTTACTATACATCTTAGTTAGAAATTGCTAGAGTGAAAAAGCACCACTGTAGGCATTATGATTTGGTGCTAAAGTATCTCCCCGAAGTCCTACGTTCTGAGGTGGGTTTCAGAAGGTGACTGGAGCTGGACTGCTGCACTTACCAGTGGAGTAGTCCGTTGAGCTCCTGGCGAAAAGTGCTATTGGGCTTTGGAGTCTGTTCTAAGATGAGAACTGTGGTGTTGGTTAATCATGGGGTTGGTTAACCAGGACCATGAAAGCCTGGAAATGACCACTGTAGTCCACTGCTGCATAGTTATTTTTCAGGTAAAGAAAGCTTCCCTTGATTTCCAGCTCTCTGGACATGTATAATTTTATTTGAAATACATTTTTCAACGGATTTTTTGGGTCTATATTCACCAAGTCAATATTTCTTCCTTTAGGCTAGCATAGTAGTTTAAAGGAGGGAGTATATTTATAGGTTTTCTGCTTTAAATTGTTATTCCTTTGATATTATTATTTATTATTATTATTGTTTGATTGTTATTCCTTGGTGTATAATGATATATTGTTTTAGAACAATGTCAAAGTCAGTTAGAAAATATAAGTGAGTGTATTCATAAGTGATTGGTCTCTTTTTGATATGTTTTGGACCAGCTTTGGAGTCAACAAAACAGTAGACATTTAGAATTAATGGAACCACCTTCCTTCCCTCCCTCCCTCCATCCTTCCCTTCCCTACCACCCACCTCCCGGGAATAGCAGGTTCAAGACAGGGATTTTCTGTTCTTTGAAAGTTTGGGGTAAGTTTCCTGTGGAGATTTCCAGGTCTGGATTTTTTTATTTTTGTTTTCCTCTTTGGGGAAGTTTAAATTATCAGTGAAAGTTTTAAATTGAAATTTTCTGTTTCTTCTTGTTTGGATTGCTATACTTTTCCAGAAATTTATCCATTTTGCCTATGCTTTCAAATCTATATATTTTACAAAATTCTGTTGTTTGTGCAGTTATTTTCCCGCTCATGTCCTATGTTTTCTAAATTTGCATCTTCCTTTCCTCTTAGTGACTAGATTTTCTAGAGCCTCATATATTTCATTAATCTTTTGAAGAAGCAGTGTCGTTTGTTAATCTTCTCTGTTTTATTGATTTCCATTCTATTTATTTTCACTTTCAATGATTTCTCTGGGTTGTTTCTGCATCTCCTTTTGTTTTTTGCTTGAACTGAATGCTTGGATCATTGTTTAACATTTTTCTTGCTTTCTGGTAAATATATTTAAACATATGCAGCTATTACAATCATATTATTTTGTAATTCTTTTCTGCTTTGCTCTCTATTCCACAGTCTTTCTTCCAAAAAGACTTGTTTAGTGTCGGGACATATGATGCTAGATTTCCTTTAATCATCTATTTGCATTGGTTCCTGATTTTATTTCTGGATGCTTGGGAACATACTGGCTTGGAAGGTTGGCGGCTCCTGACCTTTTTCATTACTGGTGAGCACTCTTTCCACACACACCTGTGGCTGAGGGGTTCTTACTAATCTTGTTGTTCAAATTTTATATGTCTTTATGTTCTTTTGTTTTTGACATTTTATATTTTTTGTCCTTCTGATCTACCTATTTCCACAAAGGCTTTGTCGATTGTGGGCCATCAACACTGGCCCCTGGGTTCACAAACCTGAATTGGTGGTGAGCTAAATCAGATTCAACTATTAGATTCAGTGTTGACCTTAGGAAGAAATTTGATTTGGTTTGGGTCCAGTTTGGTTTGCAGCCAGAACCATGGAAAGAATGAAGGTGTGAACTGAGGCACTGCTGAATTTTGTTGTCTGCTGCTGCCCTTGTTTTTGCTGAGCCACACACTGGAAAGTGGAATTTTGCGGGGCATACACATTCGTCAGCACCCTCTTCCTACCTGTGCTCTCCTCCACCAGCCTGCAGCCTTGCTCCTCAGCAGGAAGATGGTTTTCACCTTAAACCAACTTTGCCCAGTGGTGAAAAGCCTTTGTATTTGCAAAGATTTCTTATGAAAAAGCCTCTGCAAACTATCCACACACCATTCCTTGCTTCTTTCTTTCATTCTTTCATTGCTGCGGTACTGGGGATTGAACCTAAGATTTTACATGGAGCCTCATCTTCAGCCTTTTAAAATTTTTTTCTTTCAAGACAGGATCTTGCTAAGTCACGAAGTTTTCCATGCTGGGCTCAAACTTACCCTCTTGCCTCGGCCTCCCAGAGTGCAGAGATTATAGACACGCACCACCAAGCCTGTCTCATGCATTTAGCTTTCAATGATCTCGTCCATTAGGCAAGTTTCCATGTCTATTTTTGTTTCTCATTATAAATCAATGACTATGCATTCTGGATTTAACCTTGGACTAGAGATTTTGTTCTTGGTGTGCCAAGGATGGTCACTCCTTACAGAAGAGGCTACTGCCTTCTCCCCAGCCCTGTGTGACCTGGGTCTCTTCCTCAACTCCCTTCCTCCATCTCTCCCTCCCCTTGTTTTCTTCCTTGAGCTGGGACGTAGAGGCACGGTAAAGGGTGCACAACCGGCTGATAACTGAGCGCATGGCGCCTGCCCTGGTTCCCGCGTGCAGGCAAGAGACAGAACACTTCCAGCTGGTTGTGTCCCCATGTGTCTCTCTGCAGTCAGGACCCTCGCTCCCCTCTAGGTCAGCACCTGAACCCGGTAAGACTCATTTCCTTGCTTCCCTTATGGTTTCACCCAGGGTTGCTCATTCCTGTGTGTGGTCTGCACGCAGGAGATCACGCATGAGCCTCACATAGCTGTGAAGCATGTTTTCTTCTCTCCCAAGCGTGTGACTAGCGGTCTCAGCACGCTTTTGCATGTGCTAGTACCTGGCGAATTCTCAGCGTGCCCGCAGGGTCACTGTGTGGCTGTGCTTCGGCTGTCTTCCACGTCCAGGAGAGAGACGCCGACTCGTCATCCTCCTTGTCATCTCCGGTGCTCACAGACCAGCTCCCTGTGCGGTCCCTACAGCGCCGTGGTGGCCACTCCCCTGAGGTCCCCTGGCTTCGTGCTCAGCAGGGGGCTGCACGGGATGTGCTGTGGGCCCACAAGCTGACGGGACAGCGTCCAACACACCCCAAAGTTGAAATTCCGTGGATGCCCCCATGCGGGAACCTGGGCAGCGTTAGCGTTCTCTCCCACAGGTCCTGCCGCACCTGGTTTGTTATCACACTGATCACCTTACATTTATTTACTTATGCATTTTTCTGTCTGGAAGGCAGGTCTACTGAGCGTATTCACATTCAGATCCTCTCTTTCTGAGCATCCGTCCCCCTCTGTTTTCCACTTTTCTCTTGGGTTCTTTGCTTTCGGGCTCTGCTTTCCCTCAGGGTGGCCCCCTGGACACTCCCATGCACATGAGGACCTGAGGGCCTCCAGCTCCACAATCTGCACAGCAGGCCGGGACCTTCACCTTTCCCCCCTGGTGGTGTCTTCGGCGGTGTCCCCTCTCGACCTCCCTCTCCCTGTCCCACCGTACCTCGCGGCCACGAGACCCAAACGTCCTGCTCTCCTTGCTCTGTCTTCCTCTGTGCTGCTCTGAGATGGTGCTTCCTTTCTAGCTGTGTGCACCTGGAAAACTCCTATTGATAACACAGAGCCCAGATTCCACATGAGTGCTCAGGATGTCGTTGGACCCAGCCAGGCAGAGGTCATAAGACCTTTGCCAAGTGCCGGAAACAGGCTCTTGTGTGTGCTGCCAGCCTGTGACTTGACCTGCACCCTGGGCAGTGGCTGGCAGTGTGTCTTGAGCCTGGCCTTTGCTGTCTGACGCCCGCGTGGCAGAGCACTTGGCGTGACAGGGGACGCAGTGGCTGGGATCTGTTCTGAGTGCCCGAGCCCAGACTGCCTCTGACGTCTGTGTTTCTCCTGCACAGCCCTGGTCTCAACTTTGCAAAGAGGTAAAGCAAATAGCAAGGCCGGCAGGGTTTCTCACATATTTATTTATTTCCCTTTAAACCCCAGTGGCCGTAGGAGAAGGCGTTTACCTTAAAATTGAGATTGTAGCTGGCAGAGCGCTGCAGCGCATTGCTCAATCACCCCAATGCCTGGGCGCTGCGCTTTTCTGCAGCCTGCGCTGCTAGTGCTTCCTGCACGATCCCCACTTCCCTGTCGCGTGACTGGCAGGTGCCCTGGCTGCCTGTCGGCACACCACCCCCAAATCGCAGATGTTGAGGGATGAATAAAAACACCAAACACCCCCCAAATGGAAGGAATAAGAGAGCTCCTTTCTCAGTACCTGCCCGGTGTGGGTAAAAGACCCAGAGTCCCTCACAGCTATTGCTGCTCCAGTAGGGAAATGCCAGGGCCGGGCTCTGGGCCAGCCAGGGCTCAGCTTGCAGGGGAAAGTACCCAGGAGCCCTGGTAGGCATTGTCACTCCCCTGCTCAGCCTTTCCTGCTCCATTCTGCAACTGCCCAGGGACCCACTGCCCAGGCACTCTCTGAGGGTGTCCCCGCTTCATCTTTCACCCAGTGTTACCTCTTCACAGCCAGGTCAGTTTCCCCCCTCAGTGCCAGTGCCTTTTCTGTGGAATTACAGAGCCTTCTGGAAGATGAATGCGAGCCCCTGCACTTTGTCAGAGACCTTGAAGATGTCCATCCGGCTCCCAATGAGCTTGGACTCCAGGGACCCAGTCCATGCCGTGACCTGGCCCAGCCTGGCTCTTGGCCCTGCCCCTGGCCTTCTTCCTCCCACCAGATGAACTCCTGGGTGACCTCGAGTCACCCACAGTGGGGGAACAGCGTCTTGCTGTCCATCACAGGCAGTATTGTGAAAATTGCAGCAAAAAGAAATTACTCCCAAAAAATGAAATCAAAAGGTGCACAAAATATGAACTCCACTTTTTTGTTACTAATTTTGACAGCCATAAAATTACTCTGTCAATTTTCTATAAACATTTCCAAATGCTTACTCTTGATTTTTCTTTTCTTCTCATAACAAGCGGCAGAACAGTTTGGGATGGGCCAGAGCCCATGGGCTTCCAAGGGAGAAAATCGTGATGTCCCCTTCAAGCAACACCACCTGCCTGGTCTACCTTGATGTCAGGGCCTCCTTGTCCCCAGACGCCACCCTGGACCCCATGCACACATTCAGTGCCCTTCCTCTCCGCCTGCTCCCCTGTCCTTGGCCATTTCCCAGGCCTTGAGTGGCTGGGAGCAGTGTGAGTACTCACCAGGGTGGCTCTCAGGTGCATGGATGTGTGAAGGATGCAGAGACGTCAGATGGCTGAGTGCTGGCCTCAGACCCTCAGCAGTGGCTGTGGCTGTGCCTGCAGTGAGGGATTTCACCTTCTGTCCAGAGAATAGCTGTGGCTCTGTGAGACCTGTGGGAGCTTCACCGAGGTATGTGGCATGGTTTGGTCCCAAGCCAGGAGTGCTGTCTTGTTTTCTGGGTCCATTTGTTAATTCTAATAAGAAGTGTTCATCAGATGTCACTTAGCGGATGGCAAGTATGGCATGAACACATTTTATAACTGTTATCCATGTGCAGAGATTGGTAGAGTAATAGAAAGTAGGAAAGAGACCCAAATAGAACAGCCAGATGTGAAATCTACAATGTGTGAAGGCGAAAATGCAGCAGATTAGACATGACAGGAGAATAGATCTGCATGCTCACTGGGGTGTATACACAGAGATATTTGATACCAAGTGAAAAAACTTAAAGGTGGGTTTATGGGATACAGGTTGTAGACATGGCTCACAGTGAGGTGTGAGTGAGAGAGAGAGGACTGCACTCTGGGATGGTTTGTTGTCAGCAGTCTTCTGTGTTCTCCGCAGATGGCATTTGGTTTATCCATTCAACAGGTGATGGATGCTCAGGTCATTCACAACTTGTGGCTTTACAAATGAAACAACCGTGAATATTTGAGGATGACTCTTTGTGTATAAATATGTTTGCATTTCTCTTAGGTAGATCATGAAGTATGGGATTGCTTGGCTTATGGCAAGTTTATGTTTAATTTTTAAGAAATTGTTAGAATTATTTTCAAAGTACCTTCATACAGCAACCTCCAGGTTCACACCAGGGTTCCAGGGCCTGGCTCCTCACCAGCACTTGCTACTGTCTATCTTTTTGACTGGAGCTATCTGTATCAGTCACTTTCCTGTCACTGGGACAAACTACCTGATGAACAGGGTATAAAGGAGAAAAGATTTATTTAGGCTTACAGTTTCAGAGGGTTCAGTCCATGGCTTACTCCAAGACAGAAATATCACGGAAGAACGGCCTGGTAGGGGAAAGAAGCTCACCTCATGGGAGCCTGGAAGCAGATAGATAGGGAAAGAGGGAGAGAAGGAGAGAGGGATGGAGAGAGAGAGAACAGGGGATGAGTATGCATCCTTAGAAGTCACACATCCATGACCTCCCTCCTGCAATGAGGCCCCACCCTAACAGCATGCTTAGGTATGAACTCATCAGTGGGTGAATCCAGCCCTGAAAGTAGCACCCTATGACCTAATCCCATTCTAAAAGCCCTGCTTCTAAACCCGTGGGACTTTTGGGGGGACTTTTAGATCCCAACAGTAACAGTAGTGGATCTAAGGAATGACTCACCATCTTGACAGTGTTGACATTTCTAATCCAGGAGCATGGAATGCCTTTATATTTATTTAGATCTTAATCTCGACAGTGCTTTATAATTTTCAGTGCATAGGTCTAACACTTTTTGATTACATGTATCCTTAAGTACTTTATTCTTTTTGATGCTCTTTTGAATGAAATTGTTGTTTGAATTTCATCTTCAGTCCACTCATTATAAGGAGAAATACAGTTGTACACAGAAATAGTATCTCCTGACCTTGATGAATCTGTTTACTTCTTCTGTTAAGTTTTTGGTATTCCTTACACATAGGATTTTTTACACATAGGATCATATGTATGAATTAACATAAAACAAAAATTGACAAAAAATAGGAAATTGCAATGGAACAGACACAAAGTCATTAAGTATACAGAAGGAAAACCAACCTGTCAATAAATCTGATCTTACTGATATTTATGAAACACTATATTCAATAATTGCAAATACACTCTTTCTGCACATCTGGACGATTCATCATGATAAAAAAAATCATATGCTTTGGCAATAAATGCATTTTTTGAAATAGAAATTATAGATAATATCTTCTCTAAGCCTACTAAAATTTAATAATGGAGGGTAGAACTACTTACCAATCATTTTATTATGTCAGCAACGCAGAAAGGTACACTGCAATTAAGATATAATAAGAAATATGCAAATAGTTTGCAATTGAGGTACACACTTATAAATAGCCCACGAGTCAAAGAAGAAATCATAATGAAAATTAGAAAATATTTTGCCCTGAATGAAAATAAAAGCACAGCATATCAAAATATGTGAGCCTGAGGTTTAAACAATGTTTAGAAAGAAATTCATACATTTTAATGCATAATGAGAAGGGAAGGAAATTTTAAAATTAATGATCTACCTTAAGATGCTAGAAAATTAATCCCAAAGAAAGTAGAATAATAAAAATAATAAAGGTTAGAACAGAATTCAATGAACTAGAAAACCTGCAACTAGGAAATTAACAAAATGAAACGTTATTTGAAAAGGCCAACAAAATTTTTAAAACTTTAGCAAGACAGATAATAAGACACACGCACACACACACACATACACACACATATACATACACAGAGTCTGGAGCAAGGGGAGGAAATGCTGCAGAAGATCAGAGTGGAAGATATGCTATTACTAAAGGACCTAAACCATGAAGTGGGTGATAAAGGGGTGTTATGAAAAGCTTTATACCAGAAATGTTTACAGTTTAGGTACAATGGGCAAGTTCTTTGAAAAAGACATAACTTACCAAAACAAGAAGAAATAGAAAATCTACATTCATACGTATATACAAACACACTGAATTGAGTTGATAATTAAATACCTTTTCACAATGAGAACTCTAAGTCCAGGTAATTTAAATTATGAATTTAGCACTAAAGTAAGAAGAATCACTGATCTCAAACACTCTATTTCAAAAGTAGAGAAAAGGGCAAATTCATTTCCAAATCATTTTATGATGTACAACTCTGACATTAAAGCCTAAGAAAAATATTGGAAGAGAAAACTAACAGAACAACGTCCTTTATCAACATACACATAAGAATCCTAAGCAAGACAACAACAAAGAGAGCACAGTGACACACAGAGGAACACTGTGTGTTACGAAGTGGCCCATCCCGGGGCACCACGTTTGCTTAAGATTTCGAGGTAAACCTGTAAAATCCATCACATTAATGATAAAGGGCACAGAAGAAGAGCTGCAGCCAGCAGCAGACAATGGAAAGCGCTGCAGGCTGTCACCCCTGTTTCAGGAACAAGGCGG
Organism: Chinchilla lanigera; assembly: GCF_000276665.1. Classification (NCBI taxonomy): domain Eukaryota; kingdom Metazoa; phylum Chordata; class Mammalia; order Rodentia; family Chinchillidae; genus Chinchilla; species Chinchilla lanigera. The sequence goes on from NW_004955413.1 coordinate 31,397,533, forward strand.
AGTCTTTTCTGCTCATTCTTATATGAATGGGATAAACGTTGGAAGGGAAAAAGTAAAACTGTCTATTTCTACAGATGGGGTTATCATTTACTAGGAAATTCTTAAGCCATCTGAAACATCAACCAAAAACTAACAGATTACTAAGTAAATTTAGCACTGCTACGGGAAAAAATCAATATAAAGTAAATTGTCCTACACAATAGCAGCAAGATAATATTAAAATATTAATTTATGAAAATAAATAAAATACTGAAGGATAACTTTATCCAAGGTTATATGTGATAATTCAATTTAAAAATATAGATATGGCTTACAATGTTAAATAACAGCTATATTTAATGGAGAGATATACTATGTTCATAGATTGGGAGGATCAATATTATTAACATGGCAAATTATCCTCAAAATGGTCTGTAGATTAAGTGCAGTTCCTTCAGAATCCAAATTTTCTTAGCTAATAGTAATCAATGGAGTCTAAAATTCATATTAGCATGCAAAATACTTAGAATTTAGAATGTAAAACAAGACAACTTGCAGCATGCATAACTGATATCAGAGCTTACAGTAAAGTCCTAAGAGGTTAGGGCGGTAGTTTCTTGGCATACATTTAGGTACATAAATCAATCGATAATAATAGAGTCCAGATTGACTCGGACCTATAAAGCCAATTGATTTTTGACAAAGATGTCAAGTCAGTTAGATGGAAAAAGGGAAGTCTTTTAAACAAATTATGCTCCAACAATTGGATATCCATTTAGACAAAAAAAAAAAAAAATCAACTCTTATTTCACACCTTTCACAAAAAATTAATTGAGATTATGGTCTTTCATATAAAATCTATAACTGCAAAGCTTTTAGAAGAAAACCAAAGGAACTAATTGCAATTTTAAAGAAGGCAAAGATTTCTTGCAGGATACAAAAAGTAATAACCATAAAAGAGAATAAATTGACAATTTCAGCTTCCTCAAAATTAAAAGCCTCTTCTCTTCTAAAGATACCATTAAGAAAATGAAACAGCAGGCCACAGGCTGGGAGGAAATATCGACAATTCCATATGGCGATGCAAACCTGTGTCCGATGACAGATGACTTGTCTCAGAGGCAGTGTAGGGACATTCCATAAGTCAGTCACCGCAGGTCATGCAAGTGCAGAAAAAAATGATGAATGGCTGGAATAGCTACTTCACAAAACAAGATATATGGCCAGTAAGCACATGAAAGAGGTTAACAACTTCAGTAATTAAGGAAAATACACATTAAAACTACAATGAAATCCCACCTTACGTTCAGCTGAATGAGGGTATTGAAGAAGAACAGCCTCAGATGTTGGCAAGGATTAGATTGACGAGAACCCCCATATTTTGCTGCTTAAAGTGAAAAAGCTACTGTCATTTTTGGATAGGTCATGGTCAGATTTTTTTCCCTCTAATTCTTTTTTTTTTTTTTTTTCTTCTGGTGCCGGGAATTGAACTTACGACCTTGTATTTGCCAGGCAGGCGCTGTGCTGCTGAGTTAAATCCCCAGCCCCTTCCCTCTAATTCTTAATATATGCCTACCCTATGTTTTAGTAATTCCTGCTCCAGGAGGAGTAGAACAACACTTTCTTAGGAAAATCATGAACGAATGCTCCACTAGGCTTATTTTTAGTAGCTCCCAAATGCAAATGACCACGGTCTGTAGTGGGGGCTGGGCTGGTCTTCTGTACCCCTTCCCCAAGGACCCCCAAACCACCAATGACACTTAGTCTACCCAACCTCACTGCTCCTAGGACTAGCAGAGGAAATCCAACAATACATGTTTTATTTTCTCTCCAGTGTTTGAAGTGGGGTCAGTGGGTTCCAACTTGAAAGAGACACTAAAGTCTTTGGAAGTCAGTTTACATTGTGTGCATATATCTTTTGTCTCTCTACAGGGAAGCAAGGGATCTCCAGCACCCAACTCCCACCTCATCTCCATGGCTCTGATTGCCTGCCCCGGCTCCTGTTCTTGTGGGAGCACATGACAGGACCCCTTACATGGTGGCTGAGGTCTCCAACATGAGTACCTGGCTTCTTTCACAGATGTATAAACTTTTGTATAAAGGCAGCAGTGTTAGGGCACTTTAAAGAACATACATTTGTAGCTAACTGGCCTGTGCTGGTCCCAGATCCCTGCCCTGGCACCACCTGTGGGGAAGTGCCGACTCTCCAACCAGGAGCCACTCGTGGGGAGCCAGCCCATGCTTTCCCCACCCAGGGGCCACTTGTAGGGACCTAGCCCTGCTAATTTGTCACCCTCACCTGGGTGCAAACAAGGATGAAAGACAAACAGACAAAGAGTTAGCTTAACATGCAGGTAGCGAGGGGGCTCTTGCCTCTAGGGTCGGAGGAACCCTGAGCATCTGGCTCTTCCTGATTTTATTCACTCAGACAGGATACAAGCAATTAAAGTAGCACATGATTCATCTGCCTTCCATTACCATTAGTACAGGTCCAGGTGAACAACCTGACCTCAGCTGTACTGACTTTTCTCTGGAACCTGCAATACTGTCATCCCTGTGTGTGGCCAAAGGAGCACAACCTGCTGCCTGTCTCCTTTGTGCTCACAGAGGAGCCCAGGGAGGCCTCAGTTCTCATCTGGCCTCCCAGGTACATTGATGGGAAAAGTGTACATCTGTGATTCTTTCACCCATCAATTCTTTTGCCTCATTACACTTTCTTTCTTCCACCTCCTGTTCTTCATGGCACCCTTGGAAATTGGTCACCCAGTTCCCAGGCTGGGGACCAATCACTGAGCCAGGGCTCCAGTCTGTACCCTCTTCAGGCACCACATGGATGAGCCTGCACCTTCTTGTAGGCCGCTCCTAGGAGATGGCTGAGCATGGAGGGGCGCGGTTCTGGTCCATCTGTAAGTCAGGGACTCATTTGATGGGTGCTTCAGCAGGAGGACCCCATCAACCTGGATGAGCAGTCTGAGCCCTCCTTCCTGCTTCTTTTTCGTGCAGGTGCATGGTCTGACGGCTCTACCTGTCTTCTCCACCCCTCTGGCCCTGTCCCTCACAGGACTTTGCTCAAGAAACCTCTTGCATGTCAATCCCCTGTTGGAGTTGGTGGGAGTGTAGACTGGTGCAACCAGTGTGGAAATCAGTCTGGAGATTCCTCAGTAAACTAGGATTAAGGTCCCATTCAACTCAGCTATTCCCCTCCTGGGTATTTTCCCAGAAGAACTGAAAACATCATATCACAGTGATATATGTGCATCCATGTTTATAGCAGCACAATTTGTCATGGCTAAATCTTGGAACCAACCCAAATGCCCATCCACTGAGGAATGGATAAAAATGATGGTATTTTTATACAATGGAGTATTACTCAGCTATGAAGAAAGATAAAGTAGAGGCTTTTATAGGTAAATGGATGCAACTAGAGACCATACTCATAAGTGAAATAAATCAGATTCACATATGTAAACATTGTATTTCCTCCCTACTATAAGAACCTGAAAGAGTAAATAAAGTCTGAAAGGTACAGTAGATATTGTGAAAGGGAAAAGAAACTGCTCAAATAGGAAGGAGCAACTGGGATGAAGGAGGGGAGAGGAAAAGGAAAGAAGAAAGAGAAAAAATATGTATATCTATACAGAGGATATCTGTACTACTAATGTCTGTTGGTTTATTGAAAGGAACAGTTAATGTGTAATTATATCCTGTTACCTTGTTTTGAATTCTGTATCATTTTTATTGTTCTCTCTGCTGTTTTGTTTATGTATTTGTTTTTGTTATTTTTTGTTTTTTTCTTTTCTCTTTAAAATGAAAAACAAAACGTGTATGTATATACAAGGATAGCTGGGATAGGTGTATTGCTGACGTCTGCCGTTTATTTTTTTTTTTTTTTTTTTTTTTTTTTTTTTTTTTG
>NW_004955413.1:31401524-31449536 GCF_000276665.1 Chinchilla lanigera
TTTTGCCGCTGAGCTAAATCCCCAGCCCCTGAGCTAAATCCCCAGCCCCGTCTGCCGTTTATTGAAAGGCATGCTCAGTGCTTAAAATTGTCTTTCTTTTGACAAATTTTGCATGCTTGAATCTGGTAATCAGAACAAGTTATCTAAAAACAACAATATGCAGTATAAGAACCATTGTTGAACTCCTACCATCTTGTATGGTGAAGTTCTGCATCATTTCCAATTTTTTTATTACTTGTTAATGTCTTTGATCGATCAATCCTACATTCTTACATCTGGTGGACTGAGCAACTTCATTGAAGACAACAGTATGTAATGTAGCAACCACTGTTAATTCCTGTCATGTATCATTTTTGGTGTTTTTGTGTTGTTTTGATTTTGTCTTTGTTGTTGTTGTTTTGTTAGGTTTTTAAATCTTTCAAATAAAAACAAAATCCCCGGTTGGAGCCTTCTAGCCTACTACCTCCCTCCTTGTCTGCATCCTCCTTTTCTTCACTACATCTCCATCCTCCTTCCTCTCTTCTCTCTTCTCTCTGTGTCGTATTCTCACTTCTCTCCTTTGAGCTTTTCTTCTGCCTTCCTCTTAGTTTTTGCCAAGCTTGACCTCTGTTTGGATATTAGTGGGGTTTGCTTTCCAGAGATATTGGAAATCAAACTTTCCATGGGGTGGAACTCGGCCTATCTGATTACAGCGTCAAGGTGATGACTCTAACTCATCCAGGATCAATAAACATGTGTTTAACTAGGGTCCTGGGAACCATGAAACATGAGAAGCGGAGGCGGTGAACCAGGAGATGGAAAGGCCCGGGAGCACAGGGAGGAGCCGGGTTCGGGAAAGGGCACAGCGCTCCAGGGTGCAGAGATGGTGGAGAGAATGTCTGACTCAAGGGAAGGAAGCTGTGCCAAGAGAAAGAGCTGCACATCAACAGAAGAGCTGCCTTGCAGAGAGGCCGTTCCTCATTAGCAGAAGTTTCCACCTTTAGAATTGGCAAGGAGGTTGAAAATAGAAAGTGTGTTTGATTGCAAACAAATTCTAGGAGAAAAATCTGAACTTGAAAGCCTCCATGCTGGGATGTATTTTCCTTGTTGTCTGCTGGAGAGGATTGCTAAGAATACTTGGGTATTTTGCCTCACATCTACCCTCTACATCAGAAAACAGTTATGACAAAGTATATTTTAGCCATAATTGGCTTCAGGTTTGGAAACAACAGCAGTCGTGATTCCAACTGCGAATTTGCTCAGCCTCTTGTCCCTTGTGAGGAATGCAAGAGTTCAAGTTGGTCCCTGCAGGAACCCTGAGCCCATCCCACACTGGGGACGTCGTAGTGCGACAGGTCCGCTTTTCCTCTGCTGTTTCCCGAGCTCCAGTCCAATGCAATAAGACAGGAATTAAGTAACAGGCAGGGAGGAAGAAACCAACCCTTGCTGGTTTTTTTTACAGATAAAACTTGTCTGGGTAGAAGTAGAAACAAAAGCAAACACCAACACAGTCAGGATACGCTCTGCTATGAACGTGCTCAGGAAGGGGGCTGGATGAACGATCAACACAGCAAAGGTCTCCTGACACCCAAATCCTCAGTTCTTCCTTGAGTGACAAAACCTGGTCAATGTCACTGTGCAGATGATTTTCTTCCCCTCCTAGACACCTTCACCCACCTGTACTGAGGGCCAGGCCTTCTCAGGTCCCCGGAGAAAGAGTATAGCAAAACAGAAAGGAAATCCTGTCCACATGGCTCCTTCCTGGGGGGGGGCAGGTAACTAGAGAATAAAAGTGGTGAGTGCCTCATGTAGGGCCCTTGGTAGTGGCACTGCGAAGTGGAAAAGTACTGTAAGAGAAAACAAAGAGGAAGCTGGGGGAGAGGGCTGGAAGCTCCTCTGAGAGAGTGTGGAGGTCCACAGCATGGGCAGGGGTGGGGGAGCATTCAGACAGGGGCAGAAGTGCAAAGGCGGGAGCTGTGGATACACGCGTGGTGTGGTGCAGCAGACTGGGGCACCCGCCATCCACAGCAGTGAGGGGAAAGGAGAGGGAGGCAGTGGGAGGAGACCACGGAGGGACTCAGGCCATGGTGAGGATGCCGTCCAAGGACCGGGCAGAGGAGGGACATGAGTTCTCTCCATGGTCAAGTCGGGCCCTCTGTGCCTCACGCTCACACTGGGAAACTTGGTCCCCTCCACTACAGAAAGTCTCCACCTGCACTTAGGACTTTGGACTTTGTGGTGATGCTAAAGTTACACACACTCAGGAGACGCCCTACTCTGAACTTTGAACCCTGGTCTTCCTGGCTGGCGATATGTGCACTGATCTCTCTCACAGAGCCGGGCAGTGGCAGTGGCCGAGCCTCCCAGTCAGCCCCACAAGTGCCACGGTACGTGACCACACTGGGCACTGCGCTGCTGAGCGGAAGTGCTCGCTCAGGGGGCGTGTTCAGTGCCCTTGTGACCTGGGAAGTTTTCAAGCTGTGACAAGCTTATCCACGATGGCCCCACTCTGAGGCGAGGTGCCTCGTGCTTCCCTGTAATCAGCGAGTTCTTTTCTAGACCCTCAGGCTGCGATCCTCGGAGCTTTTATTGGCTCCTTCTCCCTCTGTCATCGCAGCACCCCACGCCCTACCCTGGACCTCGTGGGCTCACCTTTCCCGCAGCACTCACCTCCTCCTCTCAGGGTCTCCACACCTCCTCCTGCGCTCCCGCAGGGCCCCACCTGCCTCCCCGTCCCACTTTGCCATCCCCAGTGCAGCCCCTGGGTGCCTCAAGACCCCAAACTCAAGCGGGGTCTTCTGTGCCCTCAGAAATCTCCCCAGCTTTCCACCACATTTAGAACAAACTGAAACCCTTTCTGAGGGCTGGGATGCCACCGGATCCTGCCCGTGCCTTCCGATCCCGCCCAGCCAACTCAGTGCACTCTGAATCACCAGCCACCCGGCTGCTTCTCAGACACTGGGCAACTTCACTCCTGCGAAGCTTTCAGGTCGGCTTTTCCCAGCAAGGTTGTCCTCCGGGATTCCCTGGGCTCGCTGCCGCCTGGCTCTGCACAGCTCCGCCACTGAAGAGAAGGCGCCCCTCCTGACCTTATTAAGTGCATGCGGTTCCCTTATCACCAAATTTAAGTGCGCAGATTCTCCACAAAGCAGTCCACCAGATCCGTGCAATTCTCCCCCCACATCTGACAGAATTTGTGTGCCACTTGGCAAACTCATTTTCAAGTTTTTAGTGGGAGGAAATTTGCAAAAGAAGTGTACTTGAAATCCCTTTTATTTGGGTTACTTTTAAATTTTGAATAAGGCAAAACAAGAGTGGTTCTACAAGAGAGGCAATTGCTGTACAGTGCTGGGATAATCAAGCAGGGATGCTGCTGGTGCTATGAAATAATTAATTGAATGGCTAAGGTGGGAGAGGAGCACCATCATGTGAATACCAGATTTCGGTTTCCAGGAAGGTGATAAAGCAGGCATTCCAAAACTCACGGAGGCAGGCGGGACTGTTAAGTATATTCCATAGGAATGAATGTCTAACCATGTAGGGAAATGTAATTCAAATAACGGTGACATCAAACATTAAATGCTAAATATTAAAACAAAGCATGACATATTAGAAGAAGATGAGAGAGTTTAGTACAATCATGTGGCACCTAGCGGAAAGCCTTTCCAAAATAAGGTGCAGGGTTTGGCAGCCACAAGGTATGAGAAATGAGAACACAGAAAGATTTGGCCTCCTTGAAAGCAACGTAAAATCTCTGCACAGTCAAAGACAGTGTGAACAAAATAAGAAGAAGCATTTCAGAGTGTAGGGCAAGGATAGCGGCCCCAACCTGGCTCGGTTCATTTTCACCTGCAGAAGTACAGAATAACAGAGAAGAGTGTAAAAAATCAATTTCACAAATAGTCATGGGGACAAAAATGAAGGTACTAATGAAAGTCTTGTGCTAAATGAATTTGCGAGTTCCAAGTGGGCAAGACCAAGCCTTAGCATGCACTGGGCAAATACCTCTCCTCCAGGCCCTGGCTGGGTGGAGTGGAGGGAAGAAAGCTCGCTGGCTTCTGGTCTCTCTTCCCAGACCCAAGGGATGGGTTAAGGGGGAGGAAGGGCCACTCAGCCGGCTCCAGCAAGCTCACACGCTTGTGCTGCATCCCGCAGATCCCGCCCCGGTGCCGTGCCCCACGCGCTTCGGTGTGGCTTCACCTTCCACCTCGTCCTGCTCCCAAGTGGTGAGAGTTGGGGCGGGGGCCCTGCTGTGAGATGCCCCCAGGAGGGGCCCATGCAGGGTGGGGCTGTTCTGTGAGCCCTGTGTGCTGCTGGTGACAGAAGCAGTGTGGACAGGGAGGATATGTTCATGCTCAGTGTCCACTTGTTTCCGTGTATGACCTCTGTCCCTGTGACATGGCCTCTTCGTTCATGGCCCGCTTTGTAGGCCCCGGGGTGGCCAAGGAAAGAGGCGCAGGCCGAGCATCTCGTCCACCTGGCCACGAGCCGTCTCTTCCAGGTGCTGCCCTTTGCTGAGCGTCACTTGTGACACAGGTTTTTTCACACGGTGTTTCCCCCGAGACGTCCAGCTGCCAAACTCTTCGCCTCAGCAGCCTTCCGGGGGTGGACATGAGAGACAGCCCACAGTGGCAGCAGGTCCACTGTCTGCGTCTCCCGAAATCAGATACCTGCTTGGAGCTCTGCCCGCTGTACGTGTTTCCTCAAACCGCCATCCTTCAGGGCACCCTGAGCCGCACTCCCCGCTGCAGCTGCCTACTTTCAGCCAGGACTTGGCACCGCACAAACCTGCCTGCGAACTGGGCACAAGCTCTATTCGCCCCAGCCAGCTGGTTGTAAGCGTGATGGCCTCGGGCTGAGGCGCCGACACAGCAGGCGGTGGGTGAGCCCCAGGCTGCTGCTCATCCCCACACCGTGCGGATCTGCCCGAGCAGCGTCACATCTCTGCATCCAGCTGACCGTGGGCTGCTGCTGTCCACGCCCTGCATGGCTGGACTTCAGGAGAGGAAAGAGCCACCAGGTAGGGACAGAAGGCGGGAGCACAGGCACATGGTGAAGGGACAGGGCGTGCGAGGGCAGCGTCACTGCTGCTTCTTCCTATGACCTGGCTGCAGAGTCTGGACATGAAGGCTGAGGGTGGACGGTCTTTTCCCACTGTGTGGGCGCATTCTTGTTGGCACCGTTTGCAGACAGTGACTTGCAAGGAAATGTGGCAGGGACCAGTTCCAGCCAGCTCGGTCTCTCGGGTTGCCTCAGATGGACACGTGTAATCTTTAAACCCAAGTGTGCACAGGGGATGTCAGGGGGAGCTGGGGGAAGCCAGCGGAGGCCCCTGCCCTCCCAGGTCCCTTCTCTGCATCTCGGCTCTAGCAGCTTCCTAAGAAGGGTGAGGGAGCAGTGGGCATCAGAGGTACCAGTGCCCATGCTGGTGACTTGGCCGAGTATTACAAGCGGGCTGGGAGGCAGCTCTGGAGGTGTTGACAGAAAATCGTTCACACCTGCTACTCCCACATGGAGCCAAAGAAACGGGAATATTCCATTTGTACCCTAAGAAAAGACTTCCAAACATGAGCGTTCTCATCCTAAATCACCCTGCTTAGTGCCTGCCGCAGAGAACAAAATGAGCAAGCTGTTGGCTAGTTTTTGCTGAGCAGGGATGTTGGAGAGCCCATTAATAAAGGTACAGGATTAAGGGTAACACGCTCTTCCCAGCAGCTCCAATCACTCAGCGATTTGCTTTAAATGGGATCCAGGTCTCCTCTCAGAATAAGAGCAATTTCACAGACATTTGCTTGGTTGATCCCCCAAGGAGGCCGGGCACCAGCAGGGAGGTGTGGAGCCTGCCCTCCTCCTCCCAGATGAACTCCAGGAAGGGAGCGGCTGAGTGACCTGCCTGCCATGGGGAGGGTGCTCTCTGAGCCCCCAGATTTAAGTTGAGGTGAATCAGAAGAAATCAAGGGGACAGCCTCTGTAATGTGAGCTCCACCGATAGCTGGCATGAGTCACACTTAGGTTACATTTAGGGAAAGAAAAACTGGATGGTGACAGCGGACCGGTCTTGCTCATGGTTCTTTCGGTGACACAAACAGCCTGCTGTGGCATGCATACGGTAGGTTCGCCACCACTGGTTCAAGTCAAACCAGAGGTTGCAGATGGGAAGGGGATGGGGCTGGGCCTCTGAGCAGGAAATGGCATTACAGGAGCCATGAAGTGGGTTGGCCACGGGTGTGAAAAGTACATGGAACCCACACCCCATCAGCCTCACCCACCGGCTCCTGAAAGCAGCCCACGGGAGGGAGGAGCTGGGAAGTCGGACCTCCAGATTGTTGCCTGTGTTCTGGGCCCATGTTCCTGGCTCACCTTCATCCCAGTGTGTCAACCCAAGGAGCACTCATCCCTCTCTGCAGACAAGGATATGGGAGGGGAGGGAGGAAGCGAGCCGCCCACCACTGCACAGGTCTCTGTGAGGGTCAAGGAGCAGATCCAGGGGCACTGGCAGCACCGAGGACACAGCTTTCTGCAGACCCCTCCCATTCCCGCCCAGTCTGTCCTATGGACTTGTCTGGACTGTGCTGCTCAGATCCCAGTTGTTAGTGCCTTGATCTCAGGACTGCACCATTGGGCTGAAAGGAAACTTCCAGATGCAGTGTCTTGTGGGAGGCCTTTGGTCACTGTGTCCTTGAGAGGGAGAGACTGTAGAGTGTGGTCTCTTTCTGTTTCTGTCCTTTGCTTCCAGGCCAAGAAGGCAGTGGTTGCTCTGCCATGTACTACTGCCACGAGGTGCTGCTGAACCAGGGGTCCGGAGCAACAGTATCAACTCACCATGGACTGAAACCTCCAAAACATAAGCCACAATAAACCTTCTTTGCCTGAGTTGGTTATCTCGGGGTATTTGTTATAGTATCAGGAAACCAACAGTCTGTGTGTGTGTGCACGTACATGTGCATGTGTTTGTACACACTCTTCCTGAGCATTTATAGATATACCTCATTTAATGTCCTCCTTGCTTAATCACTGTTCACATTTAATGTCCTCCCCGCCCCAAGTCGACCTGCTTCCAGACTTAAGACTCAGCAACATGAGCTGCTGTTTGACTGTAGGGTGGGTTCTGCTACAGCACAGTGCTGTAAGTTTTGTTGATTGTACTGCACAGCGGAGTTCTGTAGCTTTATGTTCTGTTATACATTACAGTATGAGAGTTATGCAAATAAAAACAAAGTCAGTGAGTTGGCGTTTCCTTTGACCATGTCTCTGTTCTGAATATTGTAATGCACAGTTCCTCATTTAGTGACCAATCACTGAACAATCTTGTTGTGGAACTGTAACTTGGTCACTGAGCTAGGGATGTGTGTATGTGGCACCTCACAAGTCTTTTCCATCTGGCCCTCTAAGTAACTTTCTCTTGTCTACTTGTCCTGGCTAAGGTTGAAAGAGGATGTGTGCCTTCTACTTGGCGTGGTCAGTAGAGCAGAAACAGGACTGGAGGAATCCCCTCATTTGTCCCTGAAGGGGCTCCAGTCCTGACTTCTCCAACCCAGCACAGGGAATGGGGAACAGTGGGATCTGGAGGCTTTCTCAGCACAGTCTGCACGGGGGACAAGGAGGGTCAGGTGACCTCTGTCCCTAGCTGCCATTCTGGGAGGGACAGTGGCCCCTGCAGGAGTGGTGATGTGAACATCTGCACCAAGATGTGAACATCTGCACCCGCTGCAGACAAGCAGCTCCTCACAGCTGGGGACATTCAAGTCCACAAGGGCCTTGCCTCCATTCCTTGTTCACAGTGGAGCCTCCAAGAGGGGACATCTTGCACCCCAGGGACTTCAGTTCCAGGTCACTCGTGCAGGACCTGAGGGACCAAGCTTGCAGGGCGGGTCCAGTAGGATCAGCCCACATCCTGGTACTATGAGTATTTTTAAATGCCCGGGGTAGAACTGCTGCTATTCACCAGGAGTCTGTTTTCCCCATGAAAGCCTGCCTGGGACACTGGAGCTCCTCTCCCGATCTTCCTCAGTAAATCAAAGGTTTTGCCATCAATAAACCCCCGAGCGATGCGTCTGGCCGTCCTGACATTGTTCCCTGGATTTCCATGTTATCTCTGCCTCCCGCAGACCTGACAGAGATGCATGGTGGATGTTCGTGGCCAGGTGAGATTAGATTGAACCCTCCTTATCTCCCTGCTGCCCCTTCATCACTTTCAGAGGCCCTGTGCAGACTGCATGGACTGCCCATCCCTGCTTCTCATGGACCACTTCATCCCTGCTGCTTTTGAAAGGGGAATTCTTGCCTCCGCTCCAAGCACCTGGAAGATGGGTGCCTTCTGTGGGGGCTGCTGGCCTCTCACCTGCAGTAGAGTGACCCAGCTCTGTCCAGGGGACGGCTCTCCCAGCAGAGGATGCTGGCTCACGCAGGGCACGGGCCCCACAGTGCGTTTTACACCCACCTCTCTTCCAAGCCACGGCCTGGCCCTGCGTGTGTCTGGACAGGGAGCACAGTGACCAGGGGCCCCACTGTGCCAGCAAGCCCTGCTAGGGATCTGGGCTCTTGGGGAGCAGCGGAAGCAAGCAGAATCCCTGGAGCCTGGGGCTCAGAGGACCAGAGAGAGCCCCAGTTCCCGCTCCCTCCAGACCCTGCGTTGGTCCGGAAACACAGTCACAGACCTCATCTATAAAGCAACGAGAAGAGAGTGACAGTGAACACCCAGACCGGCAGGCAGCTTGTGCTCTGACACAGTGGCTGGCTGTGTCCTGCTGCAGTACCCTGAGCTAAGTCACTATCACCCCAACTTATACTTGAAGCAACTGAGGCTCAGGCAGGTGCCTGATCCATCCCAGTCCCCAGGGCTCACGGGTGGTGGCTGACCCTCCTTCCCCTGCAGCCTCTTTAGGACTCTGCCCACCTTGGGCTCAAGCGGTGACAGTGCAGAGTGGGCCTGAGGAGGGGGAAGAGAGTAGCAGGAGCTCTCTTCAAGCATGTTCCACAGCAAAGACTGCCGGGGCAGAGCCCAGAGGGCAGGGCGGGCCGCTTAGACTGCAGCCTATACCCTCTCCGTGTGCATGGGTGGACCTGGGTCCCCGTGTTTCTAGCCCCCTTCCCTCTGGGTGACACTGCTGGAGCCAGGTCCATCTTGGCATTGAGGGTATTGACGGATTCTGCGTGCAAGGCACTGCCAGAAACACTTTATATACAGAATTTGTTTGTTTAACACTCGCAGAGATCTTCCAGGGGTCGAGGCCACAAGAGGGACGGACAGTTCTGCCACCCAGAGAATCTGCTCTGGCAGTTTCTGTCTTCGTCCGGAGGCTCTGCAAAGGGAGGCTGAGGCCCCTACTCGGCAGGGAGTGGGCCCAGTGCCCTCACAGAGGTCTCAGCAGAGCTGGGCTCGGAACGGGTCCTGTGAAAGGGGCTGCCGGACAGGCGGGGTCAGCACTGTGGACAGCGGTCTCCAGCGATTCTCCTAGGTTCCGAGCGGCAAGGGCGCCCAGGGAGTCCAGGTGTGAGTTTCCACACTGTGAGTCCAGCTGCAGGTCGGTCAGCTCACCTGCTCCTGGGACCCAGAAACCTGCCCCTGCACCCTTCCCCTTCTCTCTGCCCGGTGGTCTTCTTAGACAGCTCTCCTAGCTCCTGGGCTCTCCATGATGATGGCTCTGCAGTGTCACTGTTCTGCTTCCACCCTGTCCTCCGTGGCTCCTCACCCGGCCCTCAGCCTCCTGACTGCAGTCCAGCCAGGCCTTGTGCTGAGCTGTGCCCAGCAGAGAGCCTGGAGTGGAGTGCGGCCTGTGTTGTGGTGGTCCCTGGTCCTTCCAGCTGGTTCTCCAGGATATCGAGGACTGACCACACCTTTCAGCGGCCAGCAAGGCTGAGGGAGGTGGGGCTGGCCAAGGCTCAGTCCCGAGGCTCAGCCCCAGGGCGGGCTCCTGCCTGACCTTGCAGTCCCTCTGCCCTCCTTGCTCTGTGCTGTGGATTCTGTGCCCGTATGTGTGTGTCTGAGCATATGTGTGTGAGCTCTCCTGCCAGTCCACGCTAAAGAGGCAGGAGGGTCTCCAACTGGGGTCGAGTGGGACCCTTTGGTGTAGAGCATAACTGGAGGTAGAAACCTGGCCCGGAACAGGAGGGGACCGAGGGCCTCAACGTGCCGGACAGGACCCAGCTTTTCCTGGTCAGACCCCTGTGCGCACCTCCTGGAACTTCCAGGAAAGGTGTAGGTTTGTGAGTTTTTTAGCAAGTGGGGTGGAGTGTGCTCAGAGGAGGTGAGACATGGGGCTCCTGCTCCCCCTGACTGGCAGATGGGCCAGCATCTTTGAGGTCACCACGCCCATGGAGGATTGTCACCAATGCCGGGCCCAGGCAGGTCCGGACTTTTCTCCAGGCTCCCACAGCTGGTGTTTCATCTCAGGGTTAGAGCTGGTCCGCCCTGCTCTGGGATGGCCTGTGCCTCTGGGACTGTCCTGAGGGCTCCTCATGAGCACTCCACCCCGCACTCTGCCTTGGTGTGGGTTCCTGCCCCCAGGATTCCTGTCCCTGCCTTCCCCCGAAGCCCAGGTTCACTAGAACCATGGGCACCGGAGCCCTTGGCTACACTCTTCCTCTTGGGAAGAGCCTCAGCTGCCCTGGACTGTGGTGAACTCCTCCAGAGCCGCCCCTCCCCCTTCCTGCTGCTGTCACTGTCACGTGTGACCTGTGTTGTGCACATGTGAATGCCTGCTGTCTACACCAGGACTGACTAAGGACACAGTGGCTGCATTTTGTGGGGCTGTCTCCTTTATAAACACGTGTTCGCCAGAGTTGTCCAGAAAGGCAGAGCCTCTGTCCATCCATCCATCCATCCATCCATCTGCCTGGAGGTGTCTGCTGTTCACAATGGGATTTATTTTCAGGAGCTGGCTGGCATGACTGTGGACTGGCAAGTCCCAGCCCAAAGTCTGTAAGGTGGGGCGTCTGGCAGGAGCCCAGGAGGAGCTGAGGCTGTAGTCCGGAGTCTGAATATCCAGGCTGGAAATGCGGGCAGGGTTCCGGCTCTGCAGTCCTGAGGCAGAGGAGACTTTTTCTGCAGGAATCTTGAGCTTTGCGCCCAAGGCCTTCTCCTATCTCCTGTGCAATCAGCCCCATGACTCAGAGTCCCCTGGCTGTAAGCATCGATCACATCTGAAATACCTGTGCTGCCATTTTGTCTGCTGGGTGCTCCATGACATGACCCAGGAGACAGAGGACATCCACCAGTATGAGACGCGAAGTCCTTAGACTCCCCCTGGGAAATGAAGTGCACTAATTTTGGCTATTATTATTTACTATCAGCAACTCAGTACGCAGTGTCTACTGAGTTGTTTAACTTAATAGGTTTTTCAAGTATATGGGAAATTAGATTATTGATACTGAGAATCCAGTACCAACGGCAGGCAGTACTGCCTGCCTTTCAGACATCCCAAAACTTGAGGAACAGCAGTCTTTTATCCGGGTTAAGATTTAGTAAAGTGTCCTGTGACTTCAATTTCCTCAATTTCATTATTTTATAGGTCTTTTTAGGCAAAAAAAAATTAAAGGTTTTTGGGTAATAAAGTAAAACCCAGAAACTTATGAGAACAGGAACGTATTTAAAGGTTTCTGCCTGGAGTCATTTTCTCCTCGTGTGCTTTATTTGAAAGTGCGCAGCCCCTTGGCTGGGGGTTCATTGCAGGCACCTCGAAGCATCCTCTGTGATTAGAAGCAGAGAGAGTTGCCTAGAGAAATCCCATTTTCTCGTAATGTGATTTTCCATGGAGTTTGTGTTTCCACAGATAAAATAATTGTGGGTGAAATGGGTGAGGAGAGCCCTGACTTTTCCTTTTCCCACTCTTAGGCTTGCTTAGAGCACACTCTTAAAAAGCAAAGAAAAAAAAATCAGCAATGTTTATATATTTATATTTTTCTATGGTGTTTGGTCAGAAAAAACACTTCTTTCAACTACATCAATGCATGCATAAAATTTCAACTTCTGCCAACAAAACATGGTGCTGAGATACTGTAGAATACTTAGGATTTCTCTGTAGCAGTCACTGGACGTCAGTGTGGTAGAGGTGGACATTTCCAACCCATTGGATGGTCCTACAAAGCCATTTGGAAAGTGTGGCTGTCATCAGAACCAGGGCATAGACTTAGAATAAGCAAAGTCTTAGTTATCGGAAGACACTGAATTTTTTTTACCAGGCATTTGTGCAGATTTCATACTCTGTCCAACACCTTTGTATAACTGTGCCATTCACATTCTGTTCTTTGGCTTACAGTAAGGTTGGCCCAACCCTCAGGCTCTTCTGGGATGGAGAGCAGCCGCCACCTGCAGTCGAGAGGCCCTGCTGTCCTCAGCAGCCATGCACAAAGGGACAGACCTCTGTTTGGATCCCCACGTCGAGGAGTGGGAGAGAATGGCGAAGAACTGCACTGCCACAGAGATTTGGAATCTCCAAAAATCACACATGTGTGTTAAGAAGCAGTTGCGTTTTATGCTGTGTACACTGTACATTTTGTAAAGGATTTGGCTGTTTCTTTTGCACTTACTGACACACACCTCTAACTGCAAAGCAGATACGGGATGCCGCTGGGTACACTGAGCCTGTGCTCATCTTAATTCTGCTGGCACTAGTGTATGGACTGCTGCCGAATTTCTGAGAAATCGCAGATGTGTTTATAAAAGGCTGATGTTGGTGAAAGAGTAAAAGTAAATCTTATTCTTGATGCCCCTCTGCCGTGCCACCCTGCCTTGGAGCCAGCTGACCATGGACTGAAACCTCCACAAACTCTGATCCAAAATAAACCTCTCTTCCTTTAACTTGGGGGTGTTGGGTATTTGGACGCAGCAATGAGAAAAGTAACAAAGACACTTGGTGAGGACAGGGACCTTGCAGAACCTTTGTGACCTCAGAACTCCATGCTTTAAAATCATGATTGTACAGAAACACAGTCAGCTCATATTTTACCTTACATTTTTGAGCTTAAAGAAAGGAAATACAGAGAGATTTCCTTGGGGAGAAAATAATCAGTTACATAGGACTTGCCATCATACCCAAGACTTTACTCCAAAATCGCACCTTTTCACCACACCCTGCAGCTCTGGCCCACTGGGTTATTTTACAGCCCTGGGGAGGCAGCAAGCCAGTGGGAAGAACGCAGGAGAGGGATCAGATAATCTCTGTTCAAATCCTTGCTCTGCTGATTAATTACTGTGTGTCCTTAATGAACCTCCTGACCTCTCTGTGCCTCACTTATTTTATATGCAAAATGAGAACAAGAAGAGTTTTGCTGTGAGGAGGAAATAAACATTTACATAAACTATTAAAAACTGTACTTGGCATCTATCAGTTGCTTAATGAACTGAGTGATAGAATATTAGAAAATATTCAATACGAAGCCTGAAGATGCAGCAGGGATGTAGAGTAAGAAACACAAGAAACATTTGCGACAAATAAAGATGCCAAATACACATGGAAGTCCATCAGAAAGAGAGAACAGGGAGCACCTATATTTGAAGAATGAATCAACAATGATTTTTCACAAGTGGTGAAGAAAAGTCAAGCTTTCAATTTGGGAAATGTTTTGAAGTTTGCAGAAAAGATCACACGCACACAGCATGTTACAATAAAATTATTAAAATCCAAAGTAAAGGCAAACTATGAGCAGTTTAGCCATAGGGAAATAATACCTTCAAAAGAGCCACAGTACTGTTGAGGACGAAGTTTTCCTTGGATACAAGGTGGACGAGGATGTGGGGTTGGGATCTTTGTGGAAGCAAAGGAACATAAATGCTGGCTATGGAGAGACCGGAGGCAGAGGGCAAACTGCGAGGGGACATTTCTGGACTCAAAACCCAAGCAGACGCAAGGGCGCCAGGTCTACTTTGAAAGACCTAAGTAAGTAGTTTTATGCAAGTAGAGAGAAAACAGCATAAAGAAGAACGGGGTGGTGTATTACCTGAGTACGTGAAAATGAACACTGGCTGAGGAACACAATAACTGACCAACGTATTTATACATGCAGGGTGCAGGCAAGGGCAAGGGCACAGGGTGCGGTGTGCAGTCAAGGACGACGAGATCTTAGCATTTCCTCAGAAGCATCCAAGTTTACATTCAACTCCTATAAGCAAATGCAGCATATTGAGATACCTAAGGACATGATTAAAAGAATTGGAAATGGGCTAAGGGGGGTGGTAGAATGATTGCATTTAACTAATCCAGAAGAAGGCAAGAGAAAACCTAAACAGGTGTGTGGAACAAATATAGGAATAATAGTTGCAAAGTCAATCATATAAGCTACTGCACTTACTGTAGAGGAACCAAGTACATCCTTTAAAGTACAAAGAATGCCAGGCCGGTGGATATACAAGAAAACCCAGCTAGGTTATATTTACAAAAGACACTCAGAATGTGAAACGTTAGAATAGGTGAAAGTGAAAGGATAGAAAGTTGCAGCTCTGCTTATAATAAGTGAAAAAAGCTGGGATAACCAAGTGGATGTAGATGAAGCAAGTGGAGTTTCAGTCAATAAAGTTTATTAGCAAAGCAAAGGGATTGTTTCCATAATGATGGAGGAGTTAATCCAGGAGGATGTTGTACCAATGTTACGGTGCCTAACAACAGAACTGCAAAACAAATAAAGCAAAATTCATAAATAAATTGGTAAAACAGACAAACCAAAAACCACAGTGGGAAATTAAACAAAATTATTTCAATAATGGATCCAACAAGCAGAAAAAAATATAGCAAGACTACAGAGAATTTGAACAAAATCAACAAGTTTAGCCTAACTGGAATACACAGCACACCGTCTCTAACATGAACACGGTCACGGCTCGCAAGTGCATAGCGGAACGTTTACAAAAACTGACTTCAGCTGGGATGGAGAGAAATTCCAAACGCCTCAAAAACTGGTGTAATTTTGCATGTGAACTTTCACCATAGGGGAGTTAAAGGAATAATCAAGGGCAAGAACGTCAGAAGGAAATCCTAAGTACTTGGGATTTAAATGGTGTTATTCAGAATAGCCGTTGGTCATGGAAAAGAAATACATTGAAAATGAAACAGAAATCTGTTGAGCTAAACAGTAATGAAATAGAAGGTACTGAAATCTGTGGAGGGAAGTTGCATCTGTATTTAGAGAGAAATTTATATCTCATAGATCTGTAGCTGTATCTGGATCTAGATATTTATATTTAGATAGAGGCATATGTGTAAGCATCCATATCCATATTTAGATGTAGAGATATACAGTGGTTTTTAAAATAATGGTTTAGGTGTGTAACATATGTATCTTTTAGTACAGAAAATTTGAAAAAGATTAACAGTATAAGTGGTACATATAAAATGCTGTGTATAAAAATGACTGAATTCGGTTTTTAATCTGTTCATGTCTTTATTTTATTTTATTTTATTTTATTTTACTTTTTGGTAGTTTGAGACAAGGTTTTGCTCTGTAGGTTAGGCTTGGATTGAACTCACTGTGTAGCCCAGGCTGGTCTTGAACTCTTGGCAATCTTTCTGCTTCAGCCTCTTGACTGCTGGGATTACAGGTGTGTGCTACCCTGCCTAATGATATCTAATTTTTAAAAGAGAGTAATAATTAAAAGTAAAAATTAGGAGAAAAATGGCAGCTAATCCCAAATAAAGTAGGGATATGGAGAACACAATAATGATAAGAAGATTAAAGTTAAAAAATACAAACAATAAATGGAACAAAATCAATGAAAGGAAAGGTAATACTTGATTAAACAATAATGCAATCAGTAAGCTGTTTGCAAAACAAAAGGTGAAAAAGCCTGACTTACCAACGTCAGAAAAGAAAAAAAAATAATAACTCCAGGTCTTACAGATTTTAAAAAGGAATATAGCATATTATAAAATATATATAGCATATTATAAAAGTTTTCATTATAAATAGGAAAACTTAAAAGAAATAGATGTTTCCTACACAAGATAATGCTTATCAAAACTAACCAAGAGGGCCAGGGATCTAGTTCAGTGGTGCAGTGCCTGCCTGGTAAGCATAAAGTCCTGAGTTTGAATTCCGGTGCCAAAAAAACCAACCAAACAAACAAAAAAAATTGACCAAGAAGAAATCCAAACTCTGAATGGTTATATTTCTATCAAATCCGTTAAACTGTTACTAGGCTCTTCCCAAGTAGCCTGTAAGCATGTGTATATATGAAATGTTTCAAAGACCAGAATGGAATAACAGAAGACTTCTGCAGACTCATCCAGGGCATAGAAAATGAAGAGCTACCTCCTGACTCACAAGCGAGACCTGCATGGGCATATTCCAAGACCTGAGAGAGGTTTACAAGAATGGAAAATTACAGGCTAACCCCAAGGAAACTTAGATGGCAAATTCTAAAAAATTATTAGTAGATCAAACTTAGCAACATAAAATAAGATCAAGTTGGGCGCTTCCTTTATTTTTATTTTTGTGTTGAGAAAGCAATTAATGCTGGGCGTGGTGGCACACACCTGTAACACCAGCACTTGGGAGGCTGAGGCAGGAGGATAGTTGTGAGTTTGAGACCAGCCTGGGCTACAAAGTGAGCTCAAGGCCAGCCTGAACTGCATAGTGAGACCGTCTCAAAAAGACAAAAAAAAAGCAACTAATGCATTTCATCACAGTCACAGAACAAAGAACATCATATGTTTGGTCACTCTGATACATGCATCCCTCAAACTATAAACTCTATATCCTGTAAGGAGACAAAGTACAAAGGAATAGAAGAAAATGTTGTAAGGCAATGGTCTGAATCTACCTACAGCAGAAGTTCTCCACCTCCCGGGTCTTGGACCTGCTTGTTAGAAACCAGCCTCCCCGCAGGTGGTGAGCTGCCGGCATCTGAAGGAAGCTTCGCCTGTGTCACAGTCACGTTCCATCACGGCGTCACCGCCTGAGCTCTGCCTCCTGTCAGACCTGCAGCAGCGTTAGATCCTCACAGGAGTGCAATGCCGCTGTGGCCTGCGCATGGGGGGGACCTAAGGCGGGGGCTCCTTTGAATCATCCTGAAACTCCCTTCTTCCTGGATCCATGGACACGTTCTCTTCCTTGAAACCAGTCTCTGGTGCTGAAAAGGTTGGAGACCACAGACCTAAAGGGTACTAAGGCTTCTGCTTCCTGTTGCTGGAGTCTCAATCGAGAAACAAGGAGATTTGAAAACTCAGAAAACAGTTTAAATAGCTCTTTTCAAAGATCATACAAGAGTCATAACAAGACTATGATCCCAAAGAGAAGATGTATCAGTGAGGTGGGTCCTGGAGAAAATTTCCTTCCTTTTCTGTTTTCTTCCCCCTTTTCTTTTATTTCCTTTTCTTTTCCTTTCTTTTCTCTTTTCTTTCCTTTTGTGGCACAGCAGAATCAACCTAGGGCCTTTGCACTAAGCTACATCCCTTGCTCTTTATTTTAAAAAAAGAGTTGAGATAAGGTCTTGCTAAGCCCACAAGTTGTCCAGGCTGGGCTTGAACTTGTGATCTTCCTGCCTCAGTGTCCCAGAGTGCTGAGACTCCAAGCACATGCCACCACATCAAGCTCCTGGAGAGGATTTCCGGTATATGGGTATAGTCATGAAAAATATACTGACAGTCCGCGGTCTGTCAGAACTAAGTCAATGGAACTTGGGGTTTAGAAAGCTGAGACAGCCTAACTTTGGAGATAAGCATTCTAGGAAAGCAAGAAGATCTCCAGGAATGTCCATTTCACCACCGTGGCCTCATACTAATCGTGTATGCAGGGAGTGAAGCTTCATAAGGTCGGGCAAGGGAAGATCAAAAACCTGTGAGTGGAACAATTCTGAAAACTTACTCAGAGCAGGGGACATTCAAGTTCCAACCAGCCCAAGAGGAAGGCCCTAAAGATTGCATTCAGTGGAAAATCTTGTGGGCTTATCTTAGCAGCTGGGTTGAACTATCTCCTGGTATGAAGCTTCCTTGACACTTTGTCTGCAAAACCTAAAACAACCTGAAGGGGTCAAGCTGGACTTTTGGTAATGTGACTTCCAGTGAAACAATCTAAAGGAAGGTCACACACACAGCAGCATTGTGTCCAGCATTCAGCCAAACTGACAGAGTGTATTAAAAAGCAGGACAGTGGGGCCCATAATCAGGACAAAAATAATCAGTCAGTGAAGATAGACCCAGGGTTTACACAAATGGTCAAAGTACACAAGTGAGAGAAGCACATTAAAACTGCTACCATAAATATGCACAACTGTATACAATAAAATACGAAGTATTGCCAAAATAAAAAAATAAATGTTGTAGCTATTAAGCATGTGATATTTGAAATGAGTGTTTTAGTAGATTGGATTGATAAGAGATTTTTTTGAGACTGCATTAGAAAGCATGAGTGGACTTGACAGCCATGGAATAGAGGTGAAATGAAACAATGAGAGAAAGAAGGCAAAAAAATGAACATAATTTACCCACAGTGCAATATCAAGCAATGCCGTATATGTACAGTTTGCATTTCAAAAGCGGGGAGAAGTTCAGGAAAAACGTTTGAAGTGCTTGAGGCCACTGACAGTTAGAATTTGATGAAAATTATAAAGTCACAGGCATAAAAATTCTCAAGTTCCAAACTTGATAAATACAACTGTGATGTGTGCAAATGTGCACACATACACATATCCTAGCACAAGACATAATAAAATGAAAAATATACTGACAGTCCACGGTCTGTCAGAAGTTGTTGAAAATCATTTATGAAAAGAAAAAAATTGGGGTAAACCCCTCAGACTCCCCTTCTGTGTCTCTCTTAGACAGAAGCTTTCTTTCCCTCAGTAAATATATTCTGCTGTTAACCTCCATTGTTCCTAAAATTCATTCTTTGATTTTAGAGAACATGAACTCATCCCGGATGTCATTCAGGTTGGGAGTTTTTCTTCCCTATATCACAAAGACTGTATTTTCAGGTTTCAATTTTATTTATGTGGGGTAACCAAAAACACAGAAAACTGCATTATAAATGTGAATGGCTATGTATCTGGGCACACATAATAATCTACACACACCTCTCAAGAGGAAAAATTATTGGAGATACATAAAACTAATATAAAATGTATACTTTACTTGTTATAATCATAAAATAAATTAAAAACATGGAAGTTTTTGATATCAAAAGAATAAATTTGAAAATAATCAGAAAATAAAAGCAATAAATTGTAGAGAAATAAAAATAGGAAATTTGCAGATTCCTTGTATGAAGCTATGAGAGCTAGAAGACAATGGAATGACAGAGGTTAATGTGCAGAAATAAAATTGTAATCTGCATTTCAACCTATACACTGCAAAAGTACACTTCAAAAGGAACACAAAAGAAAGACTTTGTCAGAGAAAGAAAGGGACATGTTAGTCTCCTGTAGACTTTGACTACATGGACTTTACAGGAAGTTCTTGTAGTGATTGATGCCAGTCAGGAACTTGGATTGACATAAAGGAATAAAAAGCAACAAAAGTGGTAAATACACAGTAAATTGAAAATTACTACATTTTGTTAAGCTTCACTAACACTACTGATTTTTCAAAGCAAAAAGCTATGGTGAAAATAGTAAAAGATTATGTCTGTGTGAGTATTTTTATAAGAGTGTACAAATCTTTATTGAAGTGTGTGTTTTCATTGTGCCCATAATACCTGTGCTTAAACACATCATTAAAAGGGTGCTATGATGGAGGTACATTGCTTCTTCCATCCCTCCGGGGGGAGTATACTTAACCAATTCATTGCAGAGCGGTGGTGTGGCCATTTCAACAGTGGCTTTAAATGCTGTTCAAGCTTACGCCTTCTCTCTTCTCCACTGTGAACACAGCAATCCCCAGGCCAGAGCTGAATCTTCAATCTGCATGCTGCACAGAGGGGAAGATAGCATCCTGATAGCAGATAGAGCTGGACAACCATAGCTCAGCTGTAGGCTAAGAAAATAATGACTGTGGTTTTAGGTCACTGGGATTTTGGAGTTGATTTTTACCATGCGTCATTAAAAAAATACCTGACTGATACAAAATCTAGAATGTAGAAGGGTATTCCTGTAACAGAAACCTAAAAGACGGTACTTCTTGGTTTAGCTTTTGCAGCTGGCTAGTAGGACACGTGCAGACTGAGACACGGCAGCTCACTGTATTGAGCAGTGAAAGATTTGCCAAAGTATTTGTCTTTAGTAATTTATGAGGCAGAACATGGACCTAGTAAATTTGTGACTGTGGACAGAGATATTTCAGGGAAAACTATATTACTGTCAGCTGAATGTTATTGATTACACTGCAGTGGTTTACAAAGAAGCTAGAAGCTAAAAGAATGGTAGAAATAGAACACGAAAGCTGAGAAGATCCCAGACTTCAAAAGTGTAGAAAATGGACTTTTTCCTACCCATACCAGGAGTGCGGCCATAAGACATACCCAGACCGGGTCAAAGGCCGATATGAGGCCGTGGACTCCATGGCTTTTTAAGCCACCCAACAGAGGTAAATTGCCCCTTGTCAATTCTTTCAGTTAGAATAAGTGTTTCAAGTGTGTGGCTCCTGAGATGCCCGGTGAGCTCCGAGTGCCCCTCTGTACGGTTGGAGGTGTGCAGGGATCACTGAGCCCCACAGTCACAGGGCAGGAGGGCCAGACAGATCTGCTCCTCCACCACCTTCTTTCCAGCACCTTCTTCGGTTGTGGCCTGGAAGAGGAAGGATTAAGGCAGGAGCTCTCTCAGTGAGAGGCCAAGAGCCACGGACAATGGCACAGAACCAGGCCTATTCCCCAAAGCGACACTCCCAGCCCTGGGAAAGGGGACTTCAGGAGAGCCACCTGGGTTTCTGGATGGCCTCTGCTCTCCTCTCTGCCCACTCCCGTGCCTGCATTTGAGGCAGCACCCAGCTGTCTTTTGGCTCTGTGGAAAGTGGACGATGCTTCTGTGAAAAGCCTGGGTCTCCAGGCAGACAGAGCCCAGCCGAGCCTGGTGTGAAGACGGTGGAAACATCTGGGCCTCCAAGCACCACACGTGGGCTGGATCTGCCTTCTGGTGCCCTCCCAGGGGGCGAGGAGCAAACTGTTGGCCAACAGGGAACTCTGGTGATGGAACTGCTGGTCAGGGAGCATGTGATCTCCCTCCCCTCGCTCTCCCCTCCAGCCCAAGGGTCTTTCTCTGTGTTCACACTGGGCAGGGTCACATGACCCTCCTTGGCTTCTAAGTTGTGGGTACGAAGGCAGCATTGCAAGTGCAGTCAAAGGCTTTAGGAGACACAGCAAATGTCCAGTGTCTGCTTTGCACTCTGCTCCCCATTGTGAGGACCCCAGAGCCTAGAATGCCTGGCACCTGGGTCCCAGAATCAGAGCATATGAGTGCAGGTGGACATCAGTTTCCCCAGAGCTCAGCCTGCAGTCTGGACGTTCCTGTGAAACTGGCATCTGTGTCGCCTGATACTGAGGTGCTGGAGTTGTGGGTTAATAAGCATCAAAGCAAGGAGAGCTGAGTGACAGAGATGAACCCGTGGCACTGAAAAGGGACACTCACTCAGCACTGTACGCAGAATGCACGTCTGTGTTGTGATCAGAACATGCTGAGGGTAAGCAGAAACAGAGTGAAAGGTATACACACTCGATGGGTTCCATTAGGGCAGGTAAGACCCTGCTAAGGAAGGAGTCAGTGGAGGAAATCACAGAAAAATATTAAAACAGATTTGCCTCAAAATATTTCAGCTTCTGAAAATGAGAAAACATTAACAAACTTCAGTATCACAAATAGAATAAGATGTCTCCTGCAGAAGCATCGCTTCACCCGTACTTTACGGGTGAGGACTGGAAGGTGAGACAACTCGTGTAAGTGTGTGTAGGACAGGACGAGGCCAGCACTGAAGCCACACTGCCATGGGACACTGGGACATTAGCAACCTAAGTCAAGACACCTGATACGGGCAGGCTGCTCCTGTCCCTCTGGCTTCGGGTCCAGCAGTTTTCACTAAAGTCCTCATGCTCCCTGTACTCGCTGGTCTGTCTGACGAGGATCTAGCGTTGTCTCAAGTATTAAATTCCACATACGCAGCCTCCGCCCCCGCCCCCGTTGCATCTTTCAACTGAACACCGAATGCTTCTTCCAGGGTGCAGAATACCAGGATTTGTTACTACCTACAAACAGAGATGGGAAAGCAAAATGCTGCGGAATTAAGTTCAAGTCTCAGATTG
Source organism: Chinchilla lanigera (assembly GCF_000276665.1). Taxonomy (NCBI): domain Eukaryota; kingdom Metazoa; phylum Chordata; class Mammalia; order Rodentia; family Chinchillidae; genus Chinchilla; species Chinchilla lanigera. The sequence goes on from NW_004955413.1 coordinate 31,423,659, forward strand.
TTCTAGTACAAGGACCATCCTGGAAATGTCATTCACCATCACCACGCTCCATTTTCTGCAGAATCCAGACAAGGGCTAATGTCAGTAAACACTCCAGTTATCTCTGCTTTGAGTTGAAGAGTCTCCCAGACAGGCAGCCGGGGGAGGCAGCGGGGAGAACTCGAGAGCCTTTCTTGTTGTGTCTGGAAACTCTCAAAACCAATACAGTCAGCCAGCTTTATTTTGTTTGCGTCGAGCCAGAGATTTGTCACGTGGCTCTGAGCATGGCTGGCACCAGAACGGCGTGGTGATCTGAGGCAACCAGTGCACAAGATGGAGGGGAGGGTAGGCGGCACACGATCTCCAGGGGGCCCTGCGGTCCTGCTCCTCACCACGAATGTGACAAAGGGGTTAGCTGCGCCTCTCACAGCCGCAGTCTAGTCTGTAGGCCTGTGTCTTGCTAGACACCAGATTTCTCTTTGCTGACTCCATTACAGATCTCCTTGGTGATGCCTGTGTGACAAAGGACTACAGGTGGACCCTTGGGCTGAGGGGCCCCCAGATTACATCAGTGTAATGAGCCCCAGTCTACCGCCAGAAGAAACAAACTCTGCCCAGGAGCCGAAGGTGCTTGGAAGCAGGGTCCTTGTCACCAGTGCATTTGGAGGAGACCCAGCTCCAGCTGTGCATGCACGCCAGCATCCTGAGACCCTGTGTAGGACACAGACACCTGTTCTGCCTGGACCTGGGCTACCACAGGTGAGCTGCACCAGGCTATTCCGTGCGTGTGCCTGTGAATGGTGCCACGGTGGCTGAGCCCTGAGTGGTGGTGGCCACACCTACAATGGCCAAGAGAGGTGCTGAGTGGCCAACCCAGGGTAGGGGCAGAGGAGAGACATGTCTGAGTTTGGGAAATGCCCTACTCTCCTGCTCAGGAAGGAGCCCAGGAAGCCACGCTGAGCACTAGCAGGTATCCAGATAAGGATGAGCATGAGGCCCAGGCTGTAGAGGCCAGTATCCTAGGGCGAGGTGTTGGGATGTGGGTCTCCCCTGAAGGGTGAGGTATTGAGGGTTGCACAGGTCTCCGGGTATGAAAGGAAAGGAAATGGGGGTGCTGGCCAGGGTCCTCAGCAGAAGGATGGTGACTTCCTGCTGCTGCAGGGTGGGCAGCTCCAGGGTGGGGAAGGGAGGCCCTAGGGTGAGCAGCACTGCATCAGACAGCCCAGCAGACCTGATCTGCAGTCCAGGGAGTCTCTGAGGGGGCCTGGTCTGGCATCTGCAGAGCAGAGCTGTGTGAGCTGAGATATGTGTGACAGAGTGAGCACAAAGGTGGCAACTGCTCTGGGCTTCCTGGGTGACCTGAAAGGAGGTGACCGTCCTAGCCACAGGCTCAGCTAGGCAGCGGGAATCTGCCAGTGTGTCCCACCGGGCAGACAGGGTCTCTGCCCGGGGGTGGGGCAGGTATCACTCCCAGACAGAAATCTTTGATAACCTCTGCTTCATCTGTGATCCCAGACAGTGTCCCCTCCCTGCCTGGACTCTTCCTGGAACCAGGATTTGCTGGAAGCTAGAGCCCACCGGGTGCTGGGGGAGCAGCCTCCTGGCCTGGGCAGCTCAGGGGAGATCAGGAAAGCCCCTCTTCTTCCTGAGTGCTTTGCACGGGGGATGATGCCCTTACACCTGCTTCTGTCTTCACCATCGCCTCCCTTCAGGGGCCTCTGAAAGTGGCCCATGCTGATCAGCCACGGCCCTGTCTTCAGCCGCACCTGTCAGGGACATGATGTGACAGGAGGGGTCAGAGCAGCTCGGTGACAGGTTCCAGCCAAGTGAGAGCTGACGTTCCAAGCACACCAGAATACCTCTAACAGGCAGGGTGCGTGGGTGACTTGGGGTGACGCAGAGCTCCGCGTGGGCTCACCAGGTTCCTCTGGGGACCCCCAGCATGTCACATCACAGCCTCCATGGGCTGTGCCTGGCCACCACCAGGATCACAGGAGCAGAGTTCCCCCAGGGAGAGCACTGGGGTCACCTCCTGTCCAGGGCTGCTCAGGGTCGTGGAGGAATTCGCAGTGGGGACATTGGCAGGGCCAGGGCCAGGGTGGCCATGCTCGGCTCCCAAGCTCCTCGCTGACAGGGAGAGAGACCTGACCACTCTCAACTCCAAACCCTCCAGGATGCAACACTCGGCACCTCAAAGTCCCTGCAGTAGACACAGCTCCCCTTCCAGTGCCAACCCTGCCACCTCCCCCTGGGGACGTCCCAGCGAAGGGCCAGTCCCTCACTGAGGAGCAGGAGACCCCGGAGAACCAGTGCCATAATCCAGCTCCTTCCAGGCAACTGCCCTGGTCCCCGATCACCTTGAAGGCTCCTCCTGCTCCCCGCCTCTCTCCACCCACCCATCAGGGCATCTGGCTCAGGGCGGGTCACACACAGCTGTCCCTCTTTGTCCCAGGCTCACAGGCTGTGATGCACAGGAGACACTGAAGCTGCAGGCCCCACCCCAGCTGCATAAGCTGCCTTTTCTCCTCTGTTACAGCCTGGCGTAAAATTTGATTCATAAATCAGGCCCAGGAAGAGGCTGACAATAAGGCAGAGCGATGACCACAATCAGCACCTGCTTCCTGCCCCCAGATTCCACGCAGGAGTCCCTGCCTTTCTGAGCCTGGCTAGCGCTCTCCACACTCTGAGGCTGGGACTTGGCCTTGGGGCAGTGAGACCGCAGACAGAGCTTGAATTTCCTCTCCTTTCACAATTTGATAACAAAAGTTCACTCTCACCGTAGACATCAGCGACTTCTGCTCATGGCTTCCTCCTGCTCACCGAGCGGAGAACTCGAGGACCCCAGGGGCCGTGCACTTGCTGCCCCAGCCACCTCTTTGTCCTCGCACTGTCAAGGCAAATCGTGGCTTTGTACTGTGCCATTTTAAGGCACACATCCAGGCCTACTATTTTCGCCAAAGTGCAGCCACCACTGCTGTTTACTTTCAGAACTGGGTTTTTATCCCAAAAAGTAGCCCTGTGCTATCAGTAGCCACTGCCTGCCTCCCTACCCATCCACTGGCCACCACTGCCCACGTTCTGCTCTAGGGATTTGTCCTTTCTCCTATCTCCTTGAAGCAGGATTTTTGTGACTGGCTTCTACCAGCTAGTAGGATGCCTCAGACACTCATCCATGAGGTAACAGGGATCAGTGCTTCACTGGTTTTCATGACTGCATAATATTTCACTGTGTGTGAATACACACAGTGTGCTTAGTCCTTTCATTGGGTGAGGAGCACTTGGGCTGTTCCCACTGTTGAGTTGTTGTGAATAATGCCACTTCCAAAGTGCACATCGGAGCTTTTGATAGAACATATGTCTCGATGCTTCTGTAATGCCTGGATCCTTTTGGGACTGTGTTTGACATTGTTTTGGAGCTTTGCATAGCGTTGCTTCACCCCCCGCAGGGGATGGAGCTCCAATCTTTCCAGCTATCTGTGTGTCTTCACTGCATTGTTTTAACCAAGGACCAGCATGAGCTTGGAACCCACACCCATGACACGGGGTTATGACGGCCCCCGTTCACATGCCCACAGCCTCCCAACTCCTTTGCAGTCTCCGGTCTGCCTGTCTTCCTCTGTGCCCATGCGCGTGCCCTGTGCGAGTGTGTGCGCTCCCCCCGCACCCTCGGCACATGCGCTTCCCTCCCCTCCGGGAACTCGCTCAGGGCCCATTGCATCCCGCTCCGCCTGCCACCCCTGCCCCCAGCCCTTGTCCCTGGCAGGCCCAGCCCTACTCCCACTTCTCGGGTAAGCAGCACCTGCCCCAGGGATGGGAGGATGTGGAAGCGGGGCGGGAGAGGGCACTCAGGGAATGCAGCCCGGCCCGGGCAGCAGGAGCAGGAGCGGGTTCCTGGCGCTTCAGTATCCAGATGCCCCCCGGGTCTGGGATGCTGCCTGCTCCCGGAGGGGTGGCTGCCTAAATGCAGAGGCCAGGCCCTGCTGAGGCCTCAGCGGTCAGGCGAGGCCAGCATCACCCCTTCCCACGTGCGTCCTGACCCCGGCCACCACCCCCTCGGTCTCTGTGGATTGTCTGTGGTCGCATTTGCCTCTGTCCACCTGCGAGCTCTAATAAGGCAGACACTTTCATTTCTCTGTTTTGTATGAAATTCGTCTCTTGTGATTTATTGATTTTCTTAAAAGAAAAGCAAATCCATTTTTAAAGAAATTTTTTTGCTACTTATTACCAGACACTTGGGTCTGGGACACACAGAGCAAGAATTCTGTTAAAAGTGTTGAGAAATGTTTCCAAATCACAATCAATAGCAATACACGGGGAAAGATTGTTTAACGACTCAGGGAACACATGTAGGAAGGGACCTCAGCCCAAGCTCAGCACCTGAGGGCAGGGCAGGGAGGCCCGGCTGCGGCCGAGCGTGAATGAGTGTGACACGGGCTCACACCTAGGCTGGAGCTGGGCGGTGGGGGAAGCACACCGCACCCCGACTCTGCCCACTGCATCTAGGAAGCCCGGGTTCATGGAACGAGGATGAGGACCCTGGAAGGTGAGCAGCATCCCCAGACAGGGAAGAACCCGGAGTTTAGTGTCCCTGGGTCATGGGGGCAACCGTTCTCTGTCCTCTCCAGGACGGAGCTCAGGGTGCTGGGACGGGGTCACGTGCTGTCCCGGCTCAAGAAGGGGAAATGATAGAGAAAGAAGACTCAGAACCTCCAGGTTCTCTTCTATTTGTTCTCTCACACGCCAGCCCCTCAGGCAACCCTATGGGGACAGTGGCGGCAGCTGTCACCGGAGCGCCCAGGAGCCACACCTTGGCTGCAGGGTGGGCACCCTTTCCATGGTGCCCCTCTGGTGCTGGGCTTCCTGGTGGCCCCCGGCCCCTTGGCTGTGGATTGGAGTGGGTGCAGACATGCGCGGCTGAGCTGGGCGGCTCGTGCCCAGATCCCAGCGAGGGGAACCTGGAACGGCACCTGTGGAGACAGCTCAGCCCCCACTGCACACAAGACGGTGCCCATCTGGACGCCACCTGGGCTAGCTGCAAACATCTGAGAGGTGGGGCAGACAGGGCTCACAGAGCAGATCCTGGGCCGGCCATGGGCATGGGCGTGGGGTATGTGGGGCAGATCGGGACAGAACCACAGAGCCTGGAAAATAAAAAAAAAATGACCTCCAACTACAGCCAAGCCAGAGAGGGCAGTGAAGGACGCATGATCTGGATTTAGCAGGTCAACTGCCCACGTAAACCAAACAGTGGCCTTCTGCAGTCTCCCAGAGCCTCAGCCCAGGACAACCAGATGTCCAGGGTGCAATCCAAAGTCACTTGGCACTGGAAGTACCAGGAAACGCAGAGACACTGATACCAAGATCACACCACTGCCGGCATTGTCTGACCAGGACTTGAAAGCAGCAGTTATGAAAATACTCCAACAAGGTGTCACAAACACCTCTGAAATCAGTCAAAGATTAGAAAATGCAAACTGAAGTCCAAAATAATCACACAAAATAAAAAGCAGGCTCGACAGTAGGAGAGGGATGGCAGAGAAAAGCAGCGAGGAGCGCAGGGACCGGGAGCTGAAATCATCCCATGTGCTGCACAAAGATAAAGATTAGAGCAAATGAACAAAGTCCCAGGGGCTGAGGGACAACAGCAGAGGCCTGGCACGTGTGTCCTTGGAATCAGGTTAAGGAGAAAGGCTGTGATTGATGCTAGAAAAAACCGTCTAAAAATATTTGCCAAAAACAGTCTAAATTTGGAGGAACATGTAAACTAACAGAATCAAGAAGCTCGGCAAGCCCTGGAGAGAATAAACCCCAGTAATCCATGCCCAGGCAGATAATGAAACTGGGGAGTGCTCAGCACATGGAGGTTATCGAAAGCAGCCAGGAAAAATGGTGCCTCCCGGATCGGGGAGAGCCGCGCAGATGGCTGTGGACGTCTCACTCGGAGCCGCGGCAGGAAGATGGAAGTGGCCTAGCGCTGTTAACTGTGCTGGAAGGAAGGAATTGTCACTCCAGAAATATCTCTCCGTAGGAAAAGCCTTCTGAAATAAGAATGAAATAAAGACTTTCTCAACTGAAAGCAAGTCTGAGAGTTCATCACCGGCAGAATGACTCCCCGAGGGTCCCTAGAGGAAGGGCTTTCTGCGGAAGGGAGGGTGGCAAGTACAACCAGCTATGTGTCTCTGTTTTTGGCTCCCTAAAATATACTGGAAGATGGAGAGTGAGCACAATTTGCCTTGTCCAGTGGGCTTTCTGCAGATGCCGAGTAATATCTAAGGCAATTACCGCTAAGGAGGGGCCAGGCCTCCTAGGCAGGTCAGCCCTCTGCGACCCACTTGGCCAGCTAATGTGTTGTTTCAAAGCAGACTGTAAAAAGCTCAGCATGTTGGAATCTCTGACTTTCAGAATTAATCTATGTGAAGTGAGGTAGCAAAAGACGCAAGAGAGAGAACTAAATATCTTCACATCACCCAAAAGGAAGCAGGAAAAATGGATGGAACAAACAGAAAACAAACAGCAACGTGGCAAAGAATTTAGAATTAAATGCAAATATATTAATTATTGCCATTAGTGAAAGTGTTTTGCAGACACCCTAAGGACAGGGGTTGTTAGAGCTGTTAAAATAATACGAATTACCCACACACGCCCACCAGCAACTCACTTCAAATAATGGCCCAGGCACAGAGCAAGAAAAGGATAAAGAACTTACCCACCTCAATTCCAATTCCGGAAGCTGAGTTGGCAATATTAATACCAGACAGAATGGACTTCAGAGCAAGTAAATTGACCTGGGGTAAAGCAGGAGCTTAGGTAGTGATAGGAAAGCTGGCTCACCAAGGAGACAGAGTAATTCTAGACGTGTCTGCATCTGACAGAGAGCTTGAAGATACCTGTGGCCCAAACGGAGAGACAGAAAGGAGAAATCAGTAAATTCCCTGTGGTCCCCAGAGACGGCAGTGCCTCTGAGGTAGTGGGAAGTAGAAGTGGTGGAATATCTGCAAGGGTATGCACTGCCTTCAAGCCTGCACTGCAGCCTGTGGCACCTACAGGACACTGCTCAAGAAGGGCGGGACATGTGCTTCAGGTACGCATGGGACCCTCACCGAGGAAGACCACACCTGGTCTGCTTTTTGAGGGAATTAAAGTAGTGAGGAGCAACAGAAAGTTACCAAGAACATCTGCAACACCTGGAAATTAAATTCTCTCCTAGATAGTATTTGGATCGCAGAGGAAGTCTCAAGGGAAATTAGAAATACTTTTAACTGAACAAGAATGAAAACAAAACATACCAAAATTTAAAGGTTAAAGCTGAAACAGTGCCTACACAGAAATTTAAAGCATTAAGTGCTTATATTGGAAAAGAGAAAAGGTCTCAAATGAGTAACCTTCACCTAAGGAAGGAGGCAGTGAAGAGGAAAATAAACCCACAGTGAGAAGAAGATATATGACCAGAGCAGGAATCAAAGGATTGACAACAAAAACAGTATCAAGAAATCAAGAGCTAGTTCTTTGTAAACATCAATAAAATTAATAAGCCTCTAGTAGGGCTGATTAGTGAATATAGGAAAGAAGCTAGAATTAGCAATACCAGGAATGAGAGTATTCTTTAAATAAAAAACACACATCCTGCAAACATCCACAGGATAAGAAGCACACACCACCAGCAACTTTACACAGATATATTCTATGATTTAGATGACATGGGCCAAGTCCTTGAAAATCAAAAACTATTAAAATTCATCAAAGATGAAACAGAAAACCTGAGTAGTCCTGTAGCTCTTAAGGAAGTTGGGTTTGTAGTTAAAACCCTTCTGGGACATAAATCGCCAAGCCTAGGTGATTCCTGGACAAGGTCTGCCCAATGTGTGTGTGTGCGCGTGCACGTGTGTGTGTGTAACACTACCAATTAGACACAATTTCTTGAGAAGGAAATATGCCTCACCTTATTTTATGAGAAAAATGTAACTGTGATACCTAAAGCAGACAGAGTGTGCAAAAAAAGAGAGAAAAGAAAAGAAGGAAAAAAGAACACAAAAACAAAAACCCCATTTGGATCAATATTGTTCATGTGTGTGCATGACAATATGTTCAGCAATGTATTAGCAACTTCAATTTGGCAATATGTATCTCCATCAGTTACAGTTTATTCTAGGACTTCAAAACTGGGTCAATATTGAAATAAAATTAAGAATATTAACTGCTCAAGGAGCAATACCACAAGATCGTATCAACTGGTACAAAAAGACAGTTGACAGAACTGAGATCCACTCATAAAAACTCAAAGTAAATGAGGAAGAGAAGTAAAGTTCCTGAACTTTGTAAAGGGCATTTGTAAAACACTTATCTCTAACATCTTACTTAGTGGTAAAAGGCATCATAATTTCCCCCTAAAATGAGGGAAGGCTGGGATGTCCTCTTTTACTGCTACTACTTCACATTTCAAACTTATGCAGTAAATCAGGAAAGAGAACCAAAATCCCACAGCCTCCTTGAAGAAAACACATCTGCCTTGGTCACAGACAGCAAGGTCATCTGGTCCCAGACGTTATTATTAGGTTGCATAGTTATTACACTATAAAATTATTATGTTAAAGCCCTTATGGTATTATTAATAATAGCATTGTTAGTTTACAAGGCCAGTGTCATCCACAGATTATACCCAAAAACTTTCTAGAGCTAAGAGATGAATTTAGCATCGGTTCAGAGAACACGGTTAATACACACAGTGCACACACACACACACACACACACACAGACTGATTTCCACGCATGAGAAACCAATGATTTGAAAACCAAAATTTTAAAAAGATGCCATTTAAAATAGTTCAATACTCTGGTTTCTCTTTAGCTTCTATAAACCTTTACCTTTTTAAAAATAGTTCAAAAAGTGAAATGCAGAAAAATAAATATGATAAAACATGAACAATACTCAAATGCTGAACAGGACGAACTCTGATGACGCTCAGAGAGGGCATAATCCATGCAGAGGCACCCTGCCCGGCACCCCAGGACCAGACTCTTCCTAATGCTTGCCAGTCAGGCAATTCCAATCAAAATCTCCGCAGGATCCTGGTTGGTAAAAACAAGAGAATTCCACAATTTATTTGAAATAGCAAATGAATTAGAATCAAGTTTTCTGGAAACAAGTGATACCGGGAACTGCACTGCTAGACTTTAAGACTCAGTCTTAAACTCCTGTAGTCCAGGCAGCAAGACCTTGACAGGGGGACACACACGGGCAGACTCGTGCCACCGAGAGTGCAAGAGGGGCCTGCACAAATGTGCGAGGGGTGAGCAAAAATAAGCATTAAGTGTTTAAATAAAAAATAGCCCATCACAGTGGAGGGCACATTGCCTAGAGCAGTGGGACAAGTGCGTCTGAAGCAAGGGAGAGGATTTTGAGGGTGTCAGTGACAATGTGTCATTTACTGTAAAAATTATTTTCATTTAAACCTCGCCGTACGTTTTGAACACTCTTCACTGATCAAACGTTTTTGGTAACTTCTGTCAAATGAAAACATGGTGCTGTGTCCTCGCCCACCTCAATCACCGAGCCCAGCACCGTGTGACTTCCGGCTCCTCCCCGGAGCCAAAATGACCACGAAAGGGAAACGCATTGATTGGATTCAGGACACCGAGGCTGCAGCAGTGCAACTAAAGACACTCAGGAAAGAGGGCTCCGGAGCTGCCGCAGGAAGAGACGAGAACCAGCGTGTCTTTCGTTGTACTGCATGTGTGCGACCTTATTGATCAACTTCTGTTGGCGAAGAAAGTGATGCTGTGTCCTCCTCTACTTCATTCACCAGACCTGGCACTGCGTGACTTCCGCTGCATTCACAAAGTCAAAATGGGCACGGCAGGGGAGGCGGGGGACGGAGGAGTGAGGGAGGGGAGAGCCAGAGAGCAGAGGGGACCAAGAAACCCTGAGATGTGTCCTGTGAGTTCGGCGCTCCACGAGGAGTGTGGCACCATGTGCTACACTGGGACGAAGGCAGATTTGGCTCTGCTTGGCACAGGGAGGCAGCCCGGCAGCACCACTAGAAACACACACGTCCAGAACTGGTCCAGAACGTGGCCAGAAGGATGAAACAAGTGTGTCCAGAGTGAGGAGGAGGGTAGGGGAGGGGATTCGCGCCAGTGTGTCTTTTACTGCAATACATTTTTTAATTTAACCATTTAATGTATTTTTCGGTCACACCTCATAGCTGCTTCATTTTGTTTTTGTAATTGGGAAAGCAGCTCAGTGGGGGAAAGAACCGTCTTTTCAGAGAATGGTGCTGAGAGGGCGGGTCCTTCAGACCAGGAAGTTGGAAGCCGGGTCTCAGCATCACGCCTTGCACAAAGACTGACAGACTGTGTCATTGATCAGCTGTGAAAGGCAGCTCTGCAAAACCTTCAAAAGAATCCATGGGAGGAATTCTTTGGGACCAGGACCACTGGGAAAACACTCTGAGCCTTGACCCATTACTAGACATTAGACACCGAAAGCACAATCTATAAAAGATAAAGAAGCGTGCATTGGACTTCATCAAAATTAAAACTTTCGCTGGAAGACACATCATTAGGAGGGGGAGAATGCAACTGCTATGACTGGCCGGGGTTCCCCTAGGAGCCATAGGTGGAGATCTGGACCCTAGGGCCTTAGAATATGGCTATATTTGGAGACAGGGTCTTCACTGAGGTCACCAAATTAAAGGGAGGTCTGTAGGGTGGATCCTACTCCAGAGCGGTTGGTGTCCAATGAGAAGAGGAAGCTCAGACACAGAGATACTCACAGAGGGAAGAGGAGAGAAGGCAGCACCCATTTGCTGAGGACCAAGACCTGGACCCACCCTCCCTCCCAGCTCGGGAGGTGCCAGCCCTGCCCATGCCAACACCTTGAACTTCCAGCCTCCAGGAGAGGATTTGTTAAGAGACAGTTCTTGCAGATGAGGCTCAAATGTTTGACAACTATATATCCACGGGACTCTTGTATCCAGAATATAGATTAATATGCTTAACAATTAACAGTAAGAAAATAAATGCACCGAATAAGAAATAGCAAGACTTACACATTTTGCCAGAGTTAGAAACTAATCACAGGTGAAGACATTTACACTGTGCAAACACAGTGCAAAGTGCAGCTGCAACGAGAGACCAGGACGCAGTGGTCAGAGCAGCCCGAAGAGAAGGCACCGACATGGCCAGTGTGGGCCAGCTGCGTCTCTTTCACATGGCTGGTGGGAACTTGCAGGGAGGCAGCCCTTTGAGGCATAGTTTGGCAACTTCCTAAGGAAATAAACAAGCTGTCATGTGGCTCCTTTGTCCTGCCACAGATGAAAGGAAAATGCACGTTGACACATGTAGGGATTTTCATAGCATCTGTTCTAATGAGCACCCCAAACTGGAATTAAGCCAAGTGTCATTCAGCAGGTGAAACTGTAAACTAACCGATAGAGCCACGTGACAGAAAATCACTCAGCAGGAGTGGGGAAGTGCTACTGATACACACAGCAATCTGGGAGACTTCCAAGTCGCTGTGCAGAAGGAAGGAAGTCAGTCTCAAAACCTTGTCTACTCCGTGCTGCTGAAGAATTCGCCAGAAGAGCTTTGTGAGGTTGATTCCTTCCTTCTGCATAAGGTGTCTGAAATGTATCAACACGGCTGCACTCATCGGTAGGAGGGTGCGTTTGGGGTGACGGGTCTGTACTAGGTCCATAGCTGGTCCTACACTGGGCTGCGTGACTTAAAATCTGTAGACCTGCACTCCAGGAAGTGATTTGTGTTCTGTACGACTTTAGAAAGTAACAATGTAAGGTACAGAACCACCAGGCCCTTCCCAGGATGCAGCAGACGTCGAAGTGTGTCTCGGGCTGAGGGTGGACCAGGAAGGACAGTGGCCAGGTGCTGGGAATGGACCTTGTGCAGAGCCTGCGTGGTGGCTCAGAGTGTGTGGTGCTCCTGGACACCAACCTGCCTTGACAGGTAAGTGGCAGGGCTGCTGTCCCCCAGCTGACTGGATCCTCCTCACCTGTCACCAGGCCTGTTGTCACAGTTGTCCACCTGGCTGGCCGCCGCTCACTCGCCTTCCCACTCACCCTTCTGCTGCACCTCTGCTCCATCATGCCTAAGTTTAAAGTCTCCAGGATTCTCAGACATCTGCTGCAGAGTCCTCCCAGCCTGGGCCCTGCTGTCCCCAAACCTGTCCCCTCTCGGGGTAGTCTCGTCTCAGGGACCACAGGGAACAGCCCCAGGAGCTGTGGGGGGCGTTCAATTCTGCATCCTGCTGTCATCTGCTGTGCAACTTGGACCAGTCACCTGTGTCCTCACTGCCCTCATCTGCGAGACAGATGGTATGGTAAGGGCCACGTCCCAGAGCCACCATGGGAGGAGACCATGGAGATCTTAGCACGGTACCCAACACATGCCAGGGCCCCTGAAATTTTTTGCTGTTGCCTTCAGGCAGGGTCAGTCCCAAAATTGTTATTATCATGAGGCTCCAGGACACACATTGAGACAAACTTCCATGGTTTCCAAGAATATAGGCTTGCAGGGTGTGGTGGCACATGCCCGTAACTGCAGCAGTCCAGGAAGCTGAAGCAGGAGGATGGCACATTAGAGCCCTGCTTGGGGAACTAAGTAACTTAGTGAGATCCTGTCTCAAGATTTAAAGTTTTTTAAAGGATGGGAATACAGCTCAGTGTGTAAGACTGGGTTCGATTTCTAGTACCTCTCCCCCCAAACCCCAAAGTACCAAAACAAACACAATACTATGGACTCCAATTTTACCATGTATGAGTTAGGGATTTTTTGGTGCAAGAAAGGGAATAGGATTTCAATGACAATAACCCCTAAACGTATTGGTTTCTGTAACTGAAGGGTCTGCTGGGTAGTTTGTCTTCGGGCAGGGTTTGCTCTGGACAGACCTCCAGCCACCACCAGGCTGCAGCCCTGAGTCCTGGGTCTGTTTCTAGATGCCAGTGCCCTCCACTGGGCCTTGGGAGGTCCCAGTCTTCCTGTCCCCACTGCCAAGGCTGTAGGAGCCACAAAAGAACAGGGACAGGTGCAGCATTTTGCAGGGTCTGCACCCCGTCAGCAGCAGCTTCAACCCTCGGTTGCTGCTCTTCTGTGGTTGAGTTTGTGTGGCCTGCCGCATTTCCTCGCCAGGGCAGGGGCGAGATTGCTATCGGTCACCAGCACATGGGAGTGCCCCTGACAGCAGAGCATCTGCGAATCCTCTCCTTTCTGCCTGGCAAGTTCTGATCCTGTCCACAAACACACACCCGAACCTTAGCAGCAGTGGCTTTGGAGACAGCATCGGAGTGGCTCTTGTGGCTCCCCAAGTCCCCTTCATGGTTATGTCATAGATGCCCACACAGGTGTCAGGAAGTCCTCAGGTGTCTGAGATTTTGGGGGGATGGCAGGATGCTAGGCAGTTGCTTTCATTAGACCCTAAGGCCCCAAGGGCGGGGCCTGGGAGTCCTGTGTACTATGTCTCAGGGGCTCAGCACCCTGCAGGGCTTGCTGTAGATACTGCATGGAGCCAGGCCCATACCTGTTCCTTGGGGGCAAGGGGATCCTCATGAGGGGGTACCCAGGGCGGGGGATGAGGTGAACCATGGGATTAGGCACAGCTGGTTCCTCAATGATTACCACCACTTCCTGCAGGTCCTAGGCCCCTCCCAGCTCCCTGAGCCCAGGAAGGATGCCATGAGGCCACCTGGTCCTCCACACAGCACTGATGGTCACCAGGACCAGCACTGCAGGAGGGAGGTGGTGGGTATTTTTAGGACACCTCGAGAGGAAAATCCCTCAACATCATTGTCCGCTTTCTTCCCATCTGACACTGCAGCGAGGGGCCAGGCTGCTCTGTGGCTTTGCTCTGTCCCTGCTCTGGACCAGGGATGTCACAGCTCATCCGAGCTTCACCGCTCATCCGTACATGAGGAGGAGAGAGAGATGATCATGCCAGGGTGCACTTGTGAGCATTACATGGGCAGGGTGAGACAGAAGTATGCCAACTGCCTTTACATCCCTGGGAATAAAATTGCTGCTTAGAAATTCCAGGGATGCCTTTGAAACTTCTGAGGAGGTGGAGTAACTGTGCCAGCCCTGAGTGTCTCCCATGCTACAGGCAGAGTCAGAGGTGATGATGGGAGAGGGAGCAGAGCCAATGTCTCCTAACAACTGGGAGAGTGCTTGAGAAGGGACGCCAGGCCAAAGAGGCTGGGAGGCTGCGTCCCATTCTGAGCTGGGTCTCTAGGCCAAGGCTGTCCACACTCTAAGCAGAGCAGTCATTTGGAAACAGAAATGGACCAGCTGCCCTCTCAGCGGAAGCCCTTGAGGTCCCCAGGGCCTGGCAATCCCGCTGTCACCTCCGAGGACCATGCAGACTGTGCTTTCGGAGATCTGGCCCCCGCCACAGCTTTTGCATTGGGATATTTTTCTTCTCCTCAAACAAGGAAATCAAAGGGAGCTGCTGAAAGCCTCTCAGTGAACAAGAGCAGCCAGAAGGACAGAGGCATATTCTGCCCAATTATCCAGATGAAACCGTGCCCACCAGGTGGGAGATGCTGGCTCCCAGCCCCAGGTGCCGGGCTGCAAGTGGCAAATGCTGCTTGGGGAGACCAGCGGGCATCAGGTCTGGGGTCTGTGAGTAGAAAAAGAGCCAGACGAACAGTGGGGGGTACTCTGTTCTCCCCACCGAGGAGCTGCGAGAGCCCCTGCAGATTCGGGGTGATAAGGAGCTTAGAGCAGAGCCCGAGATTGATCTCGCTGCCATCTGAGGGATTTGCAGCCTTTGAGCGGGCCCGGGGATATCTCTGTGTTACAGCTGGGGTGGGACTGGACGGATGCACTTTATCTGATCCTGGGGGAAATCATTTCGAGTAAGCCGTGCCAGGATGGCTCCCAAGGCCTGCTGACTCCCTGCAGGGGAAAGGTCAGCGCATCTTCTACCAAGACAAAATAGCTGTGGTGGGCTGCGTGGTAAGAACCCACCGCTCCTGAGTGTCTGGAATGGTGGCTAAGTTGCATGGGAAAACGGAAAGAGTGAGGTCCCCGGGGAGATTTTCATGCCAGTGCAAGCTGTCTGGAGCAAGATGAGACCTAGTCATGGCTTTGCTGCAGTACCAAGGACAGCACCCAGGACCCAGGATGCCTGAAAATGCCTCCTGTTTCCTGGCGCTGGTGGGTGCCCAGGCTGTGGCATGTGCTGTTGGTTAGGAGAATCCTCCATCATCCCAGGTAAGTCTGAAGCCACCTGGGCATGGTCTATTTTGTCTTGTGTGGAGACTTCACCAGACACAGCTGGGCAGCTCGTAAGACCCAAGGGTGCAACTCAAATGCCAGGCTGCTGGCTTCAGCCCCACAAGCACCTAAGGGTAGTTTCCTGGACCCTCCTTACAGAGGTGAGGACAATGTGGTGGCTTATGTTCCATTTGCCCCTGCTGTCCCTTCCTTGCATTGAGCATCATCAATTTCTAATAAAACCACCTCCCAAACCCCAGATTGCCCCAGCCTGGCTGCCCTTGGCCTCTTCCATCCTCCACTGAGCAGTGGGCGTGGCCCATGAGGGACATGATGGCTTAGAGACAGGAAGACATTTATTTCTTCAACAGCTGCACGAATTTCCCCTCTGGCTGCCCCTGGAAGGAAGGGGTGCTCCATGACCTCACCTGAAGAGGACACCCTTCTGTCTCCACAGGAGGTTACAGAAGCCTCCTCATCTGTGGGGTCAGTCCCAGGGCACACTGGAGATGCCACACCCTTGGCCTGGGTTCCACAGTGTGAGTCCAAGCTGATAGAAAATGCCCTGAGCTGGGAAGCCCTTAGCAATTGGGGTCTGTGAGGAGGGAAATCCTTATATCCTGCCTGGCACTGGCCTAGGCTGCTCTGCTGGATCCCTCCTGCAGCTGCCAACTGTACAGAGGGCTTGTATGAGCCTAGTGCTGTAGGAGACTGTCACAAATGCACGTGGCTACTGGGTCCGATTGAGTGACGGTTGCTACTCATTTGAGCCAATGAGTGAAAGAAAGAATGAATGAATGAATGAAGGGACAGCACTGCTGGTGTTCATGAGAATCTGTTCAGTGCCAGGCCCTGCAATGAGCACCATAGACCGTGAGGATGTAGCCAGGCTTTTTAGTAGCTCTGCTCAAAGGATCACAGTGGTAGCCCAGCCCACATGCTCCTGTGGTGGCTTCTTGTCCACCACTGGCCCTGAGCAGAGGAATAACAGGAAGATGTAATTCTGCCATCAAAAACGGACAGGCTTGACCCCAGGAAGGGAGTGGTAGCCAGGTGCTGCTAGGGGACAGGAATTCACACCTGTAAACCACATTCCTCCTGCATCTTCAAGGCTGGGCTGCGGTGGCCACTGCCTGCACTACAGACTCAGTCTGAGAAGGATCAATATGGCAGTGATACATTCACACTCCAAAGTGGCACGTAGCTATGGGTGATAGGATTTCTCCAGCTTTGCTCCCAGCAGAGGCTGAGATGATATTTCTAGCTTTGTTGCTATGTCAACCCCCAGCAGTGACTTGTGTCTTGCTTCAGGGCCAAAGCAGCCCATCCATCAGCTCCTACTCCAAGCACTGCTGAGGACTTGCTGCCTTCCGTGGTGAACCTGGCCTGGGATGTCTGAGCTGGGCTTGTGCTCTGGACTCTAGGAGCTGGATTCTGGGCACAGGGCATAGCTGGGCAGTCTCCTACCAAGTTCTCACTGGAGGGGACAGGAAAAAACAGTGTCAATAAAATGAACAGCATCCCTATGACCAATGTGTGAGGCCTGGACAGTTTTGCCCAGGGAAACAGCTGGCTGCTGCATGAGTCACTGACTGGGAAGGGAAGGGACAGTGGGAAGAAGGACACTTGAGGATCAGGCTGAACTGCAGGGCAGATGAGTGCAGAACCAACCTAAGATTACAGTGATGGTGTTGTAAGGCAACAACGTAGTTCAGGAGAAGCACCTGGAGTCCGCTGCATACTTGGAGTGTCCCCAACACCACTGAAAGCATTTTGCATGAATGGGTCTATTTAATTGTATAGCAAAGGAGACATAGTTATCACTATCATCATCTTATACAAAAGAAACCATGCCCAGAATGTCCAGGATCACAGAGACAGGAAGTTGAGGCCCAGTTGCAAATGTCATCCAAAGCAGGTGGAGAATGAGCCAGTTAAGTTACCTTGTCAACCTGATGAGTTTGGGAGCTGCAAGAGCATGGGTAAAGCACACTTCTGTGGAGTGTGGACATGATGGAGGCGTGACCCTGGGTACTATATGTGGCCCTTGGCCCCTTTCTCTCTGATGCGATTCTCCTGCTCTGCTGCCTAGAAACCATGAACTGAGCAGCTCTGCACTGCCACGCCCTTCTGCCATGACATTTCCGTCCTGGAGCCAGCCATGGACTGGATGACCAGAAACCATGAGCCAAGTAAACCTTTCTTCCTTTAAACCTTGTGGATTGTGCCCTAGTGATGGCAAAGATGGCCAGTATAATCCTGGTTCCCGACATGCAATGGAGCCATGAGAGGGACACACAGTTCCACATCCCTGGAGCAGCTGGAGGCTGCACTGAGATAGGCAGGAGACTGTGGGGCAAGCAAACGCTGGAGGCCATGGGCATGGGAGGCTGGGGTGCCAGGGCTGAGCAGGCCGGAGGCAGAAATGGAGACAGGTGAGGAGGGGATGGACAGCAGAGAGGGACTCCCTCTTTCGGCTCTGTAGGTTTAGTGATAGCTGAGTGTGATGAGAGAGGAAACAGTGGCCATGTGCACAGGGCGCTGCTCCTGGAGTCTGACAATATCATGTGCATGGGAAGGGCCATGTCTTCTCACATGTGGAATGGGGCAGGTGAGAGGCAGCATGCTGCACATGGACACCACGGAGCAGAGGTGAGGTGGCTTGGTGTGGGCTCTGCGACGAGACCTCAAGAAGCTTCGGTGCTGTCCTCAGGGCTTTGGTTGTCCTGGAGTCCCAGGCAGGCCCCCAATCCACCAGTGAAATGAGGGTCCCAGGGAACTGGGCCTGGGAAAAAGTGCCAGGTAGTCCTCATGGGCTGGGAGGGTCTGGGTCCCCATGGGCAGACCCCAGAGCAGTGAGGAACAGCAGTCCCAGAAGTGGGGCCACCCTGGCTCTGGGCTTCCAGGTGGTGCTCTGCCTACCCCGAGATGTCCTCTGTGTATGCAGGACACCCACAGTGTGCAGACAGATGAATCAAGGCTCTGGCTGCATCCATAGCCCAGGGTAAATAAGGGGAAGGTGTTTTGAACCCAAGATGTGTGTAATCCCCAAGACATACATACATACAGATAGATCTTTGGCTACATCTGTGCCACAGAGGGACAGACTGACCGCACTGCCAGCTGTCCTGTTGTTTGAGTTACTTCTCTTGTTGCTAGGACAAAATACCTGACAGACACAAGTTAAAGGAGGAAAGATTTCTTTGGCTTAGTCTGTAGAGGTTTCAGTCCATAGTTGACTAGCTCCAAGGTAAGTGACATGGCAGAGGGGCACGCAGCAAGAAACAGTCCATAGCAGGGCAGGCAGGAGGCAGCAAGCAGTAGCTGTGAGCCTTCCTTCTTTCTGTCTCTTTATATTCCTTCCAGGCTATAAGTTTACCACTTGGTCCCACCTGAAACTGGGTGGGCTATCCACACCCAGAAGTGTGCTAAACCAATTTGGTTATCACATACCCTGAAGTCCAGTATCACCCACTCTAATCCAGATCACACACCCAAGATCCAGCCACCTCCCAAAAGCCTCACCTATGAGAGCATGAGGCTTTGAGGGACATCTGAGTACAAGCCTTAACATCTGGTCGCGGAGGCAGAATGCAGGAAGCCAGCAGAGGAAGCAAGCCAGCCACAGAACAAAGTGGTTCAGGGTGCATCTTTCATCCTCAGACCTGCAGTGGTCTCAGTATCTAATGCATCAACTGCCATTGAGAGGCCAGTGGGGTCCTATAAGGTACACAGGGACAGCTCCAACCCTGCACACATCACGGAGGGACACCGGGGTGAAAACTGGGGTGAGGGAGGGACCCCAGAGCCTGGGCCATCATTACTTGAAGACAGTTTAACTCTGAGCCCTCCCACTGCATCACCTCCTGAGGGGCCCGATGTCCCTTAATGTCCTGTTGCCATGGTTTCTGCTCCACCACGCAGCAGCCAGCCATGAAGTCCCTGACACTGGCGGCTCTTGCTGGGTGTGCATCCTTGACCCGTTCCCGTGCTGCCCGTAACTGGCATTGCAGATGTGAGGAGACCACAGACAGTGTCCTGCTCCCCTTGGTCTGCGAAGCCCCTGTGGCCTGCCTCTGTGTTCCTCCTACGTGGGTTTTCAAAGCCCCATGGTCCAGGCGTCTCAAACAGTCCTGCATTCTTGGTGTTCGGAAGTCCAAGGCCAGAGTGTGGACAGCACTGGCTTCTTTGAGGCCTCTCTCCTGGGCTGTCCACACCGTCTTCTCCTTGTGTCCTCAGGTGGTCTTCCGGCTGGGTCGTACCTCATCTCCTTACAAGGACCCCAGGTATATTGGATTAGGGACCTCTCTTAAAGACCCTGTCCCCAACTACACTCAAATCTGAGTCCTGGGGATCAGAGCTCCAACATACGGGGTTTGGCAGACAGGAGTTGGCCTGTGATTCCCCAGTTGGGGTCCTATGTGGCCCCCTGCAGACTCACTTCTCTTGCTCCTGCCCATCCCATCACCTTGGTACCCACCTGAGGACCAGGTGTGGGGACACTGGCAGCCCTGGCATAGACCAGCAAAGCGAAGGTCACAGCTGCTTTCCCTTGCCTTCCTCTTCCTGGAGAAACCTCGTTAAACTCAGGCAGGAGCTGAAGGTTCAGGGTCTCCGGCAGGGATTTCGGCGGGCAGTCTGCACAGCGGCTGCTCCCACTCTCAGGCAGAAAGCGATGCGGAAGCCAAGTGAAGGCGGGGCTCAGGCCGAGCACAGAGCGTGTCTCACGCCCGTCTGAGCTTCCCGTTTTTAGTTCGCCATATTAGCGGCTTTAGTTGTTTAGCAAGATACACATGTTTCCTCACACTGGAGAGTAGCTCTCTCCTAGTCCCGGGGGAAACACATCCCAGGGCTGCAGCAGACGGTACTTTGTGGTAGCTTTCAATACTTCTGGTTATTAAACTTTTATAGTGTTTTTAAAATTTCAGGAAGGACCTTCACAACTCCATGCATCTGGGGCCTTGGGTTGCCAGAGAGGCAGCAGGACGTGTGGGGGGTGGGAGCCTGGGCTGGGAGCCTGGGTTTCCATCCACCCAGCTCAGCCCAGACGCCTCCTTCCTGGAGCCCCGCACCCCACATCTACACTGTGGGGAGCAGTGGGGTGCCCTGTGTGGGGGCTCTTGGTTTTGTCTTCGAGTCCACTCATGGGAAGCCGACACCCAGTGTCAGGAGGCGAGGGTCGGAAGCGTCGGGGTCAGGGGAGTCCCTTCCTGCAGGTCGGTCCCAGTGATGGAAGGGCTCCTCTGGATTCCGCCTCCAGCCCCCACCCACGTGCACACAACTCCCTCCCGTGCCTCTCCACCTTCTGCCATGGGCTGAGAAGGAGACCCTTGCTGGACGTGGGCCTGTTGATCTTCCTGGCCCCCAGGGCTGTAAGAAATAAAGCCCCGTCCTTTGGAAGCTACCTGGTCTCGGGCACTCTGCCGCAGCATGGAACAGACTGAGACCATGCCTCGTGGAGGCCGCTCCACATGGCTGAGCTGGAGTCAGGATCGCCTGGGAGGAGCCGGGGCACATTCACGTGGGGTCACTGGATGTAAGTCACTTCCGGCCAAAACGAGCTGAATGTGGCTGCATGATTTTTCATTCAACACACCAAGTTCCTGCCAGGGGCAGCCTGCCTCAGGTCTTGGAGGGAAAGGGCCGGTTCAGCACAGGCTTGTCCCGGTGAGGGATGATACAGGCACTGTGAACATACAGGGCACCCAGAGTGGCTCCCACAGGGACAGGTGAGTGCCCCAGGCATCCCAAGACCCATGGCTGTCCGCTAACTGGGAGCCAGGCAGCCGGGCACAGGGACCCACAGAGCCCCACCAGGGAGTGAGAGGGCAGGCAGGGTGAGCAGAGGGGCGCAGGGTTCCCACTGTTGAAGCTGTGCCCTGAGGTTCTGAGCTCAGTGTGGAGCGCCGGGGTGTGGTGGGGATGAGTCCCTGCCCCAGCGGCCGGAGAGCACAGTCACACTGGGGCAGCTGCCACTGTGACGCTGTGGCAGGCAGCCGCACTGGGGATCTCAGGGGCCTTTGCTGCCTGACAGGGACCCAGAGGCCACAGAGCCTCTGCTCCTAGGCCCTGCGCAGTACAGCGGAAGAACATTGTGGGGTGTCAGCCCCGCTCCAGGACAGTGGGCTGGGCAGGACGCGTGTAAGCGGATGGGGCGGGGCCTGAAGAAGCAGTGCTGGGCCCTGCTGCGGGGGGTTCTGAGGTTTTGACGTAGTTGTGACATAGCTGGAGACATGAGAGCTGGGGAGACAGGCCTGTGAGGGGTGGGAGTGTGGCCCCCAGATGGGACAGGCAGCCAGGGCACCCAAGGAGGCCTAGCCCGGGAGGACATCAGAAGGATTCAGTGAAGGGTGGGTCCACAGCCAAGGCCAGGGCACTTGGAGCCTCAATAAATGAAGGCCTCGTTCGAACGGCTCGTGGGATTCTCTGGCCCAGAAATAAGATTCACACCTGTCTAAGGAATGTCTCTGTTCTGTTTAAAGTTACGATCGATAGTGCTTGCAGGGGTACACCTGCCACACACCCCGAGCTCCTATAGGGCCACTTCTACGTCCAGCTTTCCTGCTTGTAGCCCCACAGGTCTATCTCCGCTTGGCTGA
This sequence comes from Chinchilla lanigera, assembly GCF_000276665.1. Classification (NCBI taxonomy): domain Eukaryota; kingdom Metazoa; phylum Chordata; class Mammalia; order Rodentia; family Chinchillidae; genus Chinchilla; species Chinchilla lanigera. Next base: position 31,445,462 of record NW_004955413.1, read on the forward strand.
GACGCAGTCACTTTTGTGTATATTTGTTTTTTTTTCCGGTACCGGGAATCGAACTCATGACCTTGCGCTTGCCAGGCAGGCGCTGTGCCGCTGAGCTAAATCCATAGCCCCACTTTTGTGTATAAAAACCCCTGGACAAACAGCCCCTCCGGCAGTGCTTTTTGGGTTCCCTCCCAGGTCCATTTGCGGGGGCTCGCTCAGCTTCCACTCGAGGATGAATGCTGCTTTCTACTGTGAGTGCTTTTGCTCGACCTTCTCCTGATCCCTACCCTGTCATTCTTCCTGGGATGAGAGAAGAACCCACCAGCCGGACAGTGACATTAAGAAGCATGAAGAAAAAAATGGGGAATAGAAGTGTTCAGAGTTGGTGGGAACGTGATGAGATTCAAGATTTCACGACGAGGTCAGGCACAGCTGTGGTGACGGCCACACCGAGTGGCTTTTCTTTGTTCACGACCCTGGAGCCAACTCGGCTGGGCATAGTGTTTGGCCAACAGAGAGGACAGAGCAGGAGCGGAGAGGACAGAGCTGCCATGGAGGCCCAGGAGGCGGAGGAGGAGGAGGACGGACGGAGCCTCCAGTTTAAAACGAGTCCTTGGGAAGAAAGGGCAGATCAAAATAAAATGCAATTACCTGTACATTTTGGGTAAATGCCAGAACTCAAAAAATTAAGAAATCTATAATAGCTTCATAGCAAGAAAGAGAGCTAGCTAGGATGGAACCAAATCACACTGGTGGCAAATTTCTGGTACGAACACCACATCCTAGGAGAAATGTCTTGAAAGACCTGAAAGTGTTTTGATTCTATAATTCTAAGCTTAGAAAAAAAAACTATTATTCAAGTAGGCGAGCAAAATAAAGTGATTTTCATGCATGAAAAAACTCAGAAAATCAATTTAGCTTCCATGGGCATTTTTTGAAAGATCATTTGAATATAAACCTAAACAAAAGGACAGTAAACAAACAAAATCACAAGTCCAGTGTGACGGGGACACAAGATCAAGGGTGGCACAAACAGAAACAAGCGAATCTTGTCATTAATTTCAGATCAGCTTTTAGGTATAATATTTTAAAATGGAAGCATCATAGCTTAAACATTAAAGGAAAGTATTTCTTCATGGTAGAAGTAAGAACCAAATGGGGACAAGGAGCAGAAGAGAGTAAACACCTGCTGAATGACTTATTCTCTTCAATAGAGAATATAATTATTTTTATGCCTTCTAGAAAAATGTTAGGCTGAATATGTGTGTTGGGTATTGCAGGTTTCTGAGTGGTTCTTGGTCAGCCAGACTCACATCACAGAAAAAAAGAATCTGAAGAACTATTTTGCATGGTATTTAAAAAAAAAATCAATTCCAGTTTGACTGTAGGTCTAGGTTTCCAGGCTAAAAATGTAAGACTCTTAGAGGAAGATAAGAAAATATCTTCATAAACTTTAGGCTGGCAGAGTTGGGAGGGATCATTATAACAAAATAAAAAGCAGCTACAGAGATATTTAAAACAAAGTGATACAGAAGTATTCTGAGGGAAAATGCATTCACGTAAATTGTGTGTGTGTGTGTGTGTGTGTGTGTGTGTGTGTGTGTATGTGTGTGTCTTGGTTACTTTTTCTCTCGTTGCTGACACGAAATACACAACACCCAAAATAAGGAAGGAGAGGTTTATTTAGTTCACAGTTTGTGGAGGTTTCAGTCCATACTCGGCTGGCTCCAAGGCAGGGTGGAACATGGCAGAGGGCAAACGTTCATGGCTTTGGAAAACAGCAAAGCAAAAGGGAGGAGGAGTGGCCGCAAGCAGTCTCTTTCTCTCCCTTAAATATGCAAACTGTCCGCCCCAGGGTGGGTGTAGCACTCACACCCATAATCCCAGCATTGGATCTTGGATCACTCATAAACTCTAAAAGCCCGCCCCATGACTGCATGAAGATTTGGGGGGACATGCAAACATAATCCATAACAATATGTTAAATCGTAAAGTACACATGTCCATGTCAATGTTGCACAAGGTGAAATTCAAGGGAAAGATGGCAGAGTACTAGTTTAGCACTAGCTCTGTTCCTTGGATTAAAAATTCGAACCTGAAAATGTCCTGCATGATCAGTTCAGGGGGATCGTGAGTCTGAACATGTACAATAGGCAGACACACTTCAAAACAAAACGAGTCAACCCAGGAGAAAGGAAGATACAAAATGAACTAAAATTCTGAAAAATGAGGGCAAAACCAATGAAACTGGCGACATGAATGAAATAGATAAAACTTTGGGAAAGTCATGAAGAGAAAGGGAATCACAAATAAAAATATACAGAATGAAACATTTCCCAGATACAGTGAAGTTTAAAGATAGGAGAGAATATTGTGTTAGAACCAGTCTTGTGCCCATAAGTTTAATATTTATGATCACATGGAAATTTCATAGAAAAACACAAAATACCAGAATTTACTACCTGAGAAATAAGAATTCTAGAATGAATCTCTAATCATATCATAATTGCAGCACTACTAAAAATATTTCCCTTCCTTCTCCAATGTACCATCAAGATACCTGGAAGTGGAGTTTTATGGGCAAATTTCCCAAGCTTTTTTTAAAAAAAATTGATAATTATTTCCCCAAACTTGGAAAAAGAAAGCCAGAAATCTTCTGGATCTCTTTATAAGTCAATACAAAGACAATACAAAAAACATGAAATGCTTGATTGATTTCTGTGGTGAAAATTGATGCAAAATATAATAAACTAACTTCAGCGGTATAGTAAAAATATATTTGTCTAGGTAGCATGTATCTCAAGTTTATTTCAGGGAAGCAATGAGTTTTTTAAAAAATTGAGCGAGTATTCATTAGTAAAATTTATCGTATTAGTAACTTAAAGAAGAAAACTGTACAACATCATTTATAAGAAAAATCTTTGAACAAACTTGTAAAATAACCAATCAAGTACTTAAAATGACCAGTCACGCCAACCAGTGCATCACGGTGTCCATCACGGTGTTGATCTTACGTTTTAGCTGATTCGGAATTAGAGGGGAAACTCTCTGAACCCAAAACAGACTTCTGATCAAGCGTCTAACTGTGTCATATCCACAGGGAACCTGCAGGCTCATCCCGGCCACAGAGGGGTGAGGATGCTCCCTCACCGTCTTCTGGGGGGCCGCTGGGAGGGAGAGTTCTGAGCGCTGGAAAGGAAGAAGCAAGTTACCGTCACGCGCAGCCCCTATGAGCACGCATTAGCGCGGCTGACTGAGCTCTGCAGAGCAAGGTCACCGAGACCGCTCCCCACAAGCACCCCGCACACATCAGAAAGTTCCCCGAGAACTGTCACAGCCCTTACAACAGCAGTGACGACCGCTACTGCCCACCAAACCTGACAGGGTCCTCCTGAAGGAAACAACGCGTTTCCCTCGGAAAAGGAAAAGGAGAGCCGGAGACAGCGTGGACGGGCGCCCGGGCCGTTCCCGCGAGCTGAGCGGCGTCTCCCTCCAGATGGGAGTATCCGCTGAGTGCCCTGCGTTCAAAAGTGCTCTTGGGTCTTTCACACCCCAAGACAAGCGGATTCAAGTATTTGAATAGGAAAATAAATGATGTTTAAAGGCCAGGTCGGTAATAAAATAATCAGAAGCAAGGGATCTGTCCTGTGATCACACCTACTTGTGCGGGAACTCCTCAGCATGGCGTCACTGCGGGGGTGACAGGCAGGCCACGGTCCCCTCATCCCAGACCCACGAGGACAAGAAAACGTGGCATCAGCAGCCGGCTGCCCACATGGAATGAGAACGAAATTCTTCTGGCAGGAAAAGCTGCCCCGAAACGCAAGTGTTGCACAGCTTTAGTGTGTGTGTGTGCGTGTGTGTGGGAATGCTGCATGTCTAGTGTGCTCCCTGTGTGTGGGTCTGGTGTGTGCTGTGTCTGGCATGGGTGTGTCTGGTGTATTCCTGTCCGGTGTGTGCGTGTCTGGTGTGTGAGTGTCTGGTATATCATGTCTGGTATGTGCGTGTCCGGTGTGTGCCTGTCCGGTGTGTGCGTGTCCGGTGTGTGTGTGCCTGGTGTGTGAGTGTCTGGTGTGTGTGTGTCTGGTGTGTG